>NW_028270178.1:41403309-41585809 GCF_037043375.1 Chiloscyllium plagiosum
TGTTGGGCCGAAGGGCCTGTTTCCACACTGTAAGTAATCTAATCTAATCTAAGTAATCTAAAAAAAAACCTCTCTCCCGCTCTCTCTCCCTCTCTATCTCTCTCGCTTTCTCTTCCCACTTTCTCTACACACTCTCTGTCTCTGACCCCTCTTTCTCCCCCTCTCCCCCTCTTGCCCCCCTCACCAAACTCTCTCCCCTCTCACTCCCCCTCTCTCTCCCTCTCACTCTTCCCCCTTTCTCTCCACACTCTCTCTCTCTGCCCGCTCTCTCGCGCCTCTCTCTCTCGCCCCGTCTCTCCCCGTCTCTCCCCCCTCCTCGTCAATCTACCCGTCTCTCCCCCTCTCTGCCCCTCTATCGCCCCCCCACTCTCTCCCCATTCTCTGCCCCCGCTCTCTCACCATCCCTCTCTCACCTCCCTCTCTCCACTCTCTCACCCTCTCTTTGTCTCTCTCGCCCTGTCTCTCCCCCTCTATCTCTCCCCCTCTATCTCTCCACCTCTCTCTCCCCTTCCCTCTCCCCTCTCTCTCCCCACCACTCCCTCCACTCTCTCTCCCTCTCTCTCTCACCCCCCTCACTCACATCCACACTCTCCCCATCTCTCTTTCCCCACTTTCTCACCATGCTTCTGCCCCGTCTCTCCCGCCCTCTCTCCCCTTTCTACCCCCTCTCTCCCCTTCCTTCTCCCTCCCCCTCTCTCTCACACCCTCACTCACCCCCACACTCTCCCCATCTCTCTTCCCCACTTTCTCCCCCCGCTTTCTGCCCCTCTCCCGTCCTCTCTCCCCCTCTCTCCCCCCTCCCTCTCTCTCCCCCCACTCCCTCCCCTCTCTCTCCCTCTCTCTCTCCCCCCACTCACCCCCACGCTCTCCCCCACACTCTGCCCATCTCTCTTCCCCCACTTTCTCACCACGCTTCTGCCCCCTCTCTCCCCTCTCTCCCCCTCCCTCTCTCTCCCCGTCTCTCTTGCCTCTCTCTCACCATCTCTCTCCTCCTCACTACCCCTCTCCCTTGCCCCTTCTCCCTTGCCTCCTCTCCTTCCTCCTTTCGCCCTCCCTCTCTCGCCCGTATCACTCTGCCCCTCTCTCTGCCCCTTTGTCTCCACTCACTCTGTCGCCTCACTCTCCCTCCCTCTTTCACTTCCTCCCTCTCTCACCCCCTTCTCTCTCCCCTCTCTCCCCCCCCCCCCGTCTCTCTTCCCCCTCTCTATCTCTCTCTACCACCTCTCTCTCTTCCCTCTCTCTCCCGTCCACTCTCCCCGCCTCTCTCCCCTCCTCTCTCCCCTTCTCTCTACCGTCTCTCTCAGCGCCTCTCTTGGCATCTCTCTCTCGCACCCCCTACCCCTCACTCTCTCTCTCTCCCCCTCTCTCTCTTCACTAAATCTCCCCCACTCTGTCATCTAGTTCTCTCCCACTCTCTCTCACTCCCTTCCTCCCTAACCCTCTCCCTCCACCACTCTCTACCCCACTCTCTCTCCCTCCACTCTCTCTTCCTCTCTCTCCCCCTCTCTCTCCCCTCTCTCTCCCCCTCTCTCTCCCTCGATTCTCTGTCCCCCTCCTTCTGGCACCCGACTCTCCCCTCTCTCTCCCCCACGCTCCCCCTCTCTCTCCCCCCTCTGTCTCCCCTCTCTCTCTCTCTCTGTCGATTCTCTGTCCCCCTTCCTCTGTTCCCCTCCCTCTGTCCCCCTACCTCTGGCCGCCTCCCTCTCTCCTCTCTCTCCTCTCTCTCTCCCCCCCGACTCTCCCCTCTCTCACCCCCACTCTGCCCCTCTAACCCCTCTCTCCTTTCCCCTTCTCTCCCCTTCTCTCTCCACTCTTTCTACCCCATCTCTCATCCACTCTCTCTATCCCCGTCTCTCTCTACCCCGCTCACCTTCTCTCTCTACCCCTCAAACTCTCTCTTCCCCCCTCACTCTTCACCAAGTCTGTCGCCTAAATCTCTCCCCCTCTCTCTCTCCGTCTCTCACTCCCTAACTCTCTCACCCTCTCACTCTCCCCTCTCTCTGCCCCTCTCTCTCCCCCCACTCTCACCCTCTTTCAGTCCACCTCACTCCACCTCCCTCGCCCCCTTCCTCTCCTTCCCACACTCTCTCCCCGCCTCTCCCCCTCTCCCCGTCGCTCTCCCCGTCGCTCTCCCCGTCTCTCTACCCTTCTATCTCCCCTCCCTCTCCCCCTCTCTCTCCCCCTCACTCCCCACTCTCTTTCCCCACTCTCACCCCCATCTCTCTCCCTTTTCTCTCCCCCCGCTCTCACCCCCTCTCTGTCCGCCTCTCTCCCCCTCCCTCGCACCTTCCTCTCCATCCCCCTCTCTTGCCCCGTTTCTACCCCCCTCTCTCCCCCTCACTCTTCCCTCTCTCTCCCCCACTCTCTTCCCCTACTCTCTCCCCATCTCTCTCCCCTCTCTCTCACCCCACTCTCACCCCCTTTCTGTCCCCCTCTCTCACCATCCCTCGCACCTTCCTCTCCCTTCCCCTCTCTCTCTCCCTGTCTCTCCTCCTCCCTCTCCCCATTCTCTCCCCCTCTCTCTCCCCATCTCTCTCCCCCCACTATCTCTCCCTCTCTCTCCAGCCCACTGTCTGCCCTCCCTCTCACACCCCGCTCTCACCCCCGCTCTCTCATCCCCCTCCCTCCCCCTCTCTCCCTCTCACTCTCCTGGTCTCTCTTCCCCCATTTTTCTCCACACTCTCTCTCTCTGCCCCCCTCTCCCCCCTCTCTCACCCCCCACTCTCGCCTCCTATCTCGCCCCCTCTCTCCCCCCCACTCCCTCTGTCTCTCTCCCACCTCTCCCCGTCACTCTACCCGTCTCTCTCCCCCTCCCCCTCCTCCTCTCTCTCCTCCTCTTTCACTCCACCACTCTCTCCCCTCTTGCTCCCCCACTCTCTGCCCCCTCTCTCTAACACCCCGCTCTCTTAACACCGCTCTCTCACCCCGTCTCTCTCACCTCCCTCTCTCACCTCTCTCTCACCCTCTCTTTCTCTCTCTCACCCTGTCTCTCCCCCTCTATCGCTCCCCCTCTCTCTCCCTCACACTCTCCCGCTCTCTCTTCCGCCTTTCTCTCCAAACTCTCTCTCTCCCCCATCTCTCCCCTCTCTCTCCCCTCTCTCTTCCTGCTCTCTCTACTCCACCTCCCCCCTCTCCCCCTCTCACCCCCTGTCTCGCCCCCTCTCACCCCCTGCCTCGCCCCCTCTCTCGCCACCCTCTCTCACTGCCCTCTTTCTCTACCCATCTCTCTCGGATCCTCTCTCACCCCCTCTCGCCCCCCCTTGCCCGCCTCTCTCGCCCCTCTCGTGCTCCCCTGTCCCCTTTCTCTCCCGCTCACTCTCGCCGTCTCTTTCCCCATCACTCTCCCCATCTCTCTCCCTTCTCACTCCCTGAGCTCTCTCACCGCTCTCTCACCCCCTTTCTGTCCCCCCTACACCTCCCTCGCCCCCTTCGTCTCCCTTTTCATCTCTCTCCCCGTCTCTCTCCCCCTCTCCCTGTCGCTCTCCCCGGCTCTCCCCCCTCTCCCCCCTCTCTCACCCCCTCTCTCTCCCCCTCTCTCTCCCTCTCCCTCTCCCCCTCCCTCTCTCCTCTCCTCTCTCTCCCCCTCTACCCCCTCTCTCCCCCTCTCTCTCTCATTCCCTGCACTCTCACCCCCGCTCTCTCGCCCCCGCTCTCTTACCACCGCGCTCTCACCCCTCTATCTCACCTCCCTCTCTCCCCTCTCTCACCCTCTCTTTCTCTCACTCGCCCTGTCTCTCCCCCTCTATCACTCCCCGTCTCTCTCCCTCTCACGCTCCCGCGCTCTCTTCTGCCTTTCTCTCCACTGTCTCTCTCTCTCTCCGCCCCTGCCTCACCCCTCTCTCTACCCTCTCTCTCCCTGCTCTCTCTACACCCCCTCTCCCCCTGTCCCGCCACCCTCTCACGCCCCCTCTCTCTCCCCCTCTCTCACCCCCTCTCTCTCCCCCTCTCTCTCCCTCTCCCTCTCCCCCTCCCTCTCTCCTCTCCTCTCTCTCCCCCTCTACCCCCTCTCTCCCCCTCTCTCTCTCATTCCCTGCACTCTCACCCCCGCTCTCTCGCCCCCGCTCTCTTACCACCGCGCTCTCACCCCTCTATCTCACCTCCCTCTCTCCCCTCTCTCACCCTCTCTTTCTCTCACTCGCCCTGTCTCTCCCCCTCTATCACTCCCCGTCTCTCTCCCTCTCACTCTCCCGCGCTCTCTTCTGCCTTTCTCTCCACTGTCTCTCTCTCTCTCCGCCCCTGCCTCACCCCTCTCTCTACCCTCTCTCTCCCTGCTCTCTCTACACCCCCTCTCCCCCTGTCCCGCCACCCTCTCACGCCCCCTCTCTCTCCCCCTCTCTCGACCCCTCTCTCCCCCTCTCTCTACCCTGCTCTCTCGCATCCTCACTCCCCCTCTCTCTCCCCTCTCTCTCACCCCCTCTCGACCCCTCTCTCGCCCCCTCTCCACCCTCTCTCTCCCCCACTCTCTGCCCCCCTCTCTCATTTCCCGCTCTCTCGCCCCCGCTCTCTCACCCCTGCTCTCTCGCCCCGTCTCTCCACTCTCTCTCCCCCTCTCTCTCTTACCCTCTCTCTCCCCCTCTATCTCTCCCCCACTTTCTCACTCTCACTCTCCCGCTCTCTTTTCCACCTCCCCACACTCTCTCTCTCTCTGCCCCCTGTCTCTCCACATTTCTTTCACCCATCTCCCTCTTTCTCGCACCCCTCTCTCACCCTCCTGTCTCGCCCCACTCTCTCGCCACCCACTCTCATCCCCTCTCTTGTCCCTTCTATCGCCCCCCTAACTCTCCCCTGTCTCTCCCCAATCTCTCCCCGTGTCTCCCGCCTCTCCCCCTCTCTCCCGCCTCTCTCTCCCCTCCCTCTCCCCCTCTCTCTCCCACCCTCTCTCTCGCACCCTCTCTCTCCCTCTCTCTCTCCCCCGCTCTTTCTCCCCTCTCTCTCACCCCATCTCGCCCCCTTGCCCGCCTCTCTCGTCCACTCTCGTGCGCTCTCTCTCCCCTCTCTCACCCCCTTTCTGTCCCCCTCTCTCCCCTTCCCTTGCCCCCTTCCTCTCCCTCCCCCTCTCTCCCCCTGTCTCTCCCCCCTCTCCCCGTCGCTCTCCCCGTCTCTCCTCCCTCTCCTCCTGTCTCCCATTCTCTCTGCCCCTTCCCTCTCCCCTCTCTCTCCCTCTCTCTCTCAACCCCCTCACTCACCCTACCCTCTCCCCATCTCTCTTCCCCCACTTTCCCTCCCCGCTCTCTTCCCCTCTCTCCTCTCTCCCCCTCTCTCTCCACGCTCACTCTCTCTCCCCCTCTCTCTTGCCTCTCTCTCTCCCCGTCTCTCTCCTTCTCTCTCCTCCTCTCCCTTGCCCCTTCTCCCTTGCTTCCTTCCCACTTTCACCCTCCCTCTCTCGCCCATTCTCTCTGCCCCTCTCTCTGCCCCTCTCTCTCCCCTCACTCTGTCACCTCGCTCTTTCTCCCTCTCTCACTCCCTCCCTCTCTCACCCCCTCTCTCTCCCTTCTCTCTCCCCCTCTCTCCCCCATCTCTCTTCCCCCTCTCTATCTCTCTCTACCGCGTCTCTCTCTTCCCCCTCTCTCCCCCCTCTCCCCCTCTTTCCCCTCTCTCTTCCCTCCTCTCTCCCCTTCTCTCTACCGTCTCTCTCAGCCCCTCTCTCGGCACCTCTGTCTCGCACCCCCTCTCTCTACCCCTCACTCTCTCTCCCCTCTCTCTTCACTAACTCTCTCCCCCACACTGTCACCTAACTCTCACCCCTCTCTCTCACTCCCTCCCTCTCTCCCTCCCTAACCCTCTCCCTCCACCATTCTCTCCACCACTCTCTCCCCCCACTCTCTCCCCCACTCTCTCCCCACTCTCTCTGCCCACTCTCTCCCCCACTCTCTCTCCCCACTCTCTCCCCCCCACTCTCTCTCCACTCTTTCTCACTCCCTCCCTCCCTAACCCTCTCTCTCCTCCATTCTCTCTCCCCCACTCTCTCTCCCACTCTCTCTCCCCCACTCTCTCCCCCCACTCTCTCCCCCTCTCTCTCTCCTATCTATCTCCCCCTCTCTCTCTCCCTCGATTCTCTGTCTTTCTCCCTCTGTCCCCCTTCCTCTGCCCCCCTCCCTCTGGCTCCCACTCTCTCCTCTCTCTCTCCACCCCGACTCTCCCCTCTCTCTCTCCCCCACTCTCCCCTTCTCTCTCCCCTCTCTCTCCCCCCCTCTCTCCCTCCATTCTCTGTCCCCCTCCCTATGTCCCCCTCTCTCTGTCCCCCTCCCTTTGTTCCCCTGCCTCTGGCTCCCTCGCTTTGTCCCCCTCTCTCTCCTCCTCTCTCTCCCCCACTGTCTCCCCTCTCTCTCTCCCCCCTCTCTATCTCCCCCCTCTCTCTCACTCCATTCTCTGGCCCCCTCCCTCTGTCCCCCTCCCTCTAGCCCCCTCTCTCTGTCCCCCTCTCTCTCCTCCTCTCACCCTTCCCCACTCTCACCCCACTCTCACCCCCACTCTCTCTCTCCACTCTCTCACACACTCTCTCTCCCCTCCCTCTCTCCCCCTCTCTCTCCCTCCATTCTCTGTCCCCTCCCTCTGCCCCCCTCCCTCTGTCCCCCTCCCTCTCCCCCACTCTCTTTCCCCACTCTCTTTCCCCACTCTTTTTCCCCACTCTCTCCACCACGCTCTACCCCCACTCTCACCCCCATCTCTCTCCCCTCTCTCTCCTCCGCTCTCACCCCCTTTCTGTCTCCCTCTCTCCCCCTTCCTCGCACCTTTCTCTCCCTCCCCCTCTCTCGCCCTGTCTCTCCCCTCTCCCCCCGTCGTTCTCCCTGTCTCTCTCCCCCTCTCACTCTCCCCTCTCTCTCCCCCACTCTCTTCCCCCACTCTCTGCCCCATCTCTCTCACCGCTCTCCCCCCGCTCTCACCCTCTTTCTGTCCCCCCTCTCTCACCCTCCCTCGCACCTTCCTCTCCCTCCCCCTCTCTCCCCCCTCTCCCTGTCACTCTCCCCATCTCTCTCCCCCTCTCTCTCGCCCTCTCCGTCTCTCTTCCCCCTCCCTATCTCTCTCTCTGCTGCCACTCTCTCTTCCCCCTCTCTCCATACCTCTCTCCCCCCTTTAACTCCTCTCTCCCCCTCTCCCCTCCTCTCTCCCCTTCTCTCTACCCTCTCTCTCTTACCTTCTCTCTCTGCACCTCTCTCTCTCACCCACTCTCTCTCTCTGCACCTCACTCTCCCTCCCCTCTCTCTTCACTAACTCTCCCCCGACTCTGTCACCTAAATCTCTCCCCTCTCTCTCCAACCCTCTTCCTCCCTCACTCTCTCCCTCACTCTCTCCCCCACTCTCTCCCCACACTCTCTCCCCGTCCCTCTCTCCCCCTCTCTCTCCTCCTCTCTCTTTCCCTCCACTCTCCGTTCCCCTTCCTCTGTCCCCCTCTCTCTGTCCGCCTCTCTCTCCTCTCTGTCCCCCACTCTCCCCCTCTCCCCGCCTCCCCTTCTCTCCCCCTCCTTTCCCCCTCTCTCTCTCTACCCCACTGTCTCACCACCTCTCTCTATGTCTCTCTCTCTACCCCGCTCACCCCCTCTCTCGACCCCCAATCTCTCTCTCCTATCTCTCTTCACTAACTCTCTCTCCCACTCTGTCGCCTCAATCTCTCCCTCTATTTCCCTCTCTCACTCGCTGCCTCCCTCATGCTCTCACTCTCTCCTCTCTTTCACCACTCTCTTTCCCCACACTCTCCCCTACTCTCTTCACCCACTCTCACACCATCTCTCTCCCCTCTCTCTCTCTCTCTCTCGTCCCCCTCTTTATCTCTCCACTCTCTCTCCCCTTCCTCTCTCAACATCTCACTCTCCCCCCCTCTCTCTTTCCCACTCTCTCTGCACTGTCTCTCCCAATCTCACTCCCCCTCTTCCTCTCCCCCTTTCTCTGTCCCCGTCTCTTCCCACACCCCCCTGTCTTTCCCCTTTTCTCAACACCGACTCACACCCTCTCTCTCACCCCCTCTCCCACACCCTCTCTCACACCCTCTCTCTCCCCATTCTCACTCGCCCCCTGTCACCCCCTCTATCAAACCCCGTCTCACCCCACTCTCACACTCTATTTCTCCCCCTCCCTCCCACCTCACGCCAACCGCTCTCTCCCTAAACTCTCTCCCCTTTCTCTCCCCATCTCTCTGCCCCTTTCTTTCGCCCCCTCTCTCATCCCAGTCTCTCTACCTTCTCTCCCCTCTCTCACTCCCTCTCTCTCCCCACTCTCTCTCTCTCCCCACTTTCTTTCAACCCCTCTCTCTCGCCCCACTCTCTCTCGCACCCGTTCTCTCCCACTCTCTCTCTCCCCACTCTCTCTTGCCCCACTTTCTTTCAACCCCTCTCTCTCGCCCCACTCTCTCTCGCCCCCTCTCTTTCAACCGCTCTCTCTCGCCCCCTCTCTCTCACCCCCCTCTCCCGCCCCCTCTCTCTCGCTCCCTCTCTCTCGCCTCACTCTCTCTCGCCCCACTCTCTCTCGCCCCCTCTCTTTCAATCCTTCTCTCTCGCCCCACTCTCTCTCACCCCCTCTTTCAACTCCTCTCTCGCCCTCCCTCTCTCGCCCCCTCTCTCTCGCCCCACTCTCTCTCGCCCCCTCTCTTTCAACCCCTCTCTCTCGCTCACACTCTCTCACCCCCTCTCTTTCAACCACTCTCTCTCGCCCCCTCTCACTCAGCCTTTCTCTCCACCCATTTCTCACCACCCATCGCTCTTCGCACATCTCTCTCCCCTCTCTCTGCCCCTCTCTCTCCCACCCCTCTCTCCCCTCACTCTCTACCCCATCTCTCCCCCTCACTCTCTCCTCCCACTCTCTCCCCTCTCTCCCCCTCTCTCTCTGCACCTCTCTTGCCCCTCTCTCTCGCCTTTCTCTCTCACCCCCACTCTCTCTCCCACTCTCTCTCCCCCTCTCTCTCCCACTCTCTCTCCCCCCTCTCATAGCTTCTCTCAACCCCTCTCTCACCACCTCTCTCACACCATCTATCTCCGCCCCCCTCTCTCTCTCCCCTCTCTCTCTTCCACTCTCTCTACCCCCCTCTGTCTCTCTCTCCCTCGGTCTATACCCCTGTTTCTCTACCCTCTCTCTCTCCCCTCTCTTCCCACCCCTCTCTCTTCCCCCTCTCTCCATCTCCCCTTTTTCTCGCCCCACTCTCTCTCCTCTCTCTCCTTCCCCTTTCTTTCTCCCTCCCCTCTCTCCTTCACCTCTCTCTCCGTTCTCTTACCCTGCTCTCTTACCCCGCTCTCTTACCCCAGTCTCTCTCCCCTCTCACCCAACGCACTCTCACCCCCACTCTCCCCACCCACTCTCCACCCCCACTCTACCCACCCACTTTCCCTCCCCCACTATTTCACCCCAGTCTCTCCCCATCAGTCTCTCCCCATCAGTCTCTCCCTCACTCTCTGCACCCTCTCTCCCCTCTCAATCTCCCCCTCTCTCCCTCTCTCTCAACGCCTCTCTCTCTCCCTCACTCTTTCCCATCTCTCTTTCCCCCCTCTCTCCCCTCTCTCTCTTCCCCACTCTTGCCCCCTCTCCCCCTCTCTCTCCCCGCTCTCTCCCCTACTCTCTCCCCACTCTTTATCCCCCCTCTAACCCCCCTCCCCCTCTCTCTCCACCTCTCTCCCCTCTCTCACCGTCTCTCCCCACCGCCCTTGCCCCTGTCTCTCACCCTACTCACCCCCCTCTCTTCCCCCTCTCTCTCCCCACTCTCTCCCCTACTCTCTCTCCCCCACTCTCTCCTCCTCTCTCGCGCCCTCTCTCTCCCTCTCCCCTCTCTCCCGCCTGTCTCTCCCCCTCTCTCTTCCCTCTCTCTCTCCCCTCTCCCCCCTCTGTCTCGCCCAGCTCTCGCATCCTCTCTTTCGCCTATCTCTCGCCCATCTCTCGCCCGTCTCTCGCCCCCTGTCTTGCCCTCCTGTCTCGCCCCTCCTCTCTCGGTCCCTCTTTCACCCTACCCTCGCCCCCTCTCTCGCTCCCCACTCTTGTCCCCACTCTCACCCCACCATTGTCTCCACTCTCGCCCCTCTCTCTCCCCCTCTCTCTCACCCCTTCTCTCTCCCCTCTCTGCAGATCTCCCTCTCCCCTTCTCTCTCCCCTCTGTCTCTCCACCTCTCTCTCCACCGTCTCTCTACTCTCCTCTCTCTTCCCCCTCTCTTTACCTCCCTCTGTCTCTCTCCCCACTCTCTACTCTCTCTTCCGATCCCACTTCCCTCTCCAATTCCCCTCTCTATCTCCCCGCTCTCAATCTCCCCTTTCTCCACTTCTCCCCTCCCCCTGCATCCCCCTCTCTCCCCACTTTCTCCCCCACTCTCTCCCCGCGCTGACTCCCCTCCCTCTCACCCCTCTCTCCCCCCTCCACTCACCCCCTCCCCTTTCCCGACCCCTCTGTCGACCCCACTCTCGCCCCCCTCTCCCTCTGCCCTCTCCCTCTTCCCCCTCGCTCTGCTCCCCTCTCCCAGTCCCTCTCCCTGCCGCTCTCTCTCCCCCTCTCTCTCTCCCCCTCACTCTGTCCAGCTCACTCTCTCCCCTCTCTCTCTGTCTACTCCCTCCCGCTCTCTCTCCCTCTCCCCTACTTCTCCCCGCTCTCCCACACGCTCTCTACCCCCTCTCTCTCTTCCCCTTCTCTCTGCGCCCTCTCTCTCCACGCCTCTCTCTATCCCATCTCTCCTCCTCCCCCTCCCTTTCCCCCTCACTCCCTCTCTCTCTCCTCCTCACTATCTCTCTCCCCCTCATTCTCTCTTCACTAACTCTCTCCCCAACTCTGTCACTGAACTCTCTCCTCTCTCTCTTCCTCTCTCACCCCTTCCCTCTCTCAATCCCTCCCTCACTCACACTCTCACTCTCCCCATCTCTCCCTCTCCCGTCTCCCCCTCCCGTCTCACCCGCTCTCTCTCCTCTCTCTCTCCCCTCTCTCTCCCCTCCTCTCTCTTCCCTCCTCTCTCTCCCCTCCTCTCTATCCCCTCTCCCCCTCTTTCTCCCCCTCTCTCTCCCCTCTCTCTCCCCTGCTCTCTCTCCCATCTCTCCACCATCTGTCTCCCCTCTCTCTCCCCCTCTCTCTCCCCCATCTTTCTCCTCCCTCTCTTGACCTCCTCTCTCTGTCCCCCTCTCTCTCTGTGCCCCACTTTCATTGTCCCCACTCTGTCCCCCTCGCAATGTCCACGCGCTCTCTGTCCTACCTGTCTCTCTGTCACCCCTCTCTCTGTCCCCACCCTCTCCGTTCTCCTCTCTCTGTGCCCCCACTCTCTGTCCACCCTCTCTGTCCCCCCTCTCTGACCCCGTCTCTCTGTCCCCGCTCTCTCTCCATTCCTCCCTCTGTCCCCGTCTCGCTGTCCCCCCTCTCACTCCATTGCATTCTCTCTGTCCCCCCTCTCTCTGCCCCCCCTCCCTGCCCCCTCTCTCTGGCCCCCTCTCTCTCCGTTCCCCTCTCTCTGTCCACCTCCTCTATGTTCCCCTCCTCTCTGTGCACCCTCCTCTCTATCCCGCCTCTCTCTGACCCCTCTCTCTGCCCACTCTCTCTGGCCCCCCATTCACTGTCCCCCTCTCTGTCCATCCTCTCTCTCTCCCCATCTCTCCCCTCCCTCTCTCCCCCCACTCTCTTGCCTCCCTCTCTCTCTGCCCCCTCTCTCTCTGACTGCCCCTCTCTCTGTCTCCCACTCTCTCTCCCCACTCTCTGTCCCTTCATTTCTCTGTACCCCTCTCTCAATGCCCCCGTCTCCCTCCGTTGCCCTTTCTCTGTCCTCCTCTCTGGCCCCCTCCTCTCTGTCACCCTCTCTCTGTCCCCCTCTCTCTGTCCCCCCTTGCTCAATTCCCCCCTCTCTGACCCCCTCTCTCTGTCCCCCCTCTCTCTGCCCCCCCCCCCGACCCTCCTCTCTGTCCCCACTCTCTGTCCCCATCTCTCTGGCCCCCACTCTCTCCGTTCCCCCTCTCTTGCCCCCGCTCTCTCTCTGCCCCTTATCTCTCTGACCGCCCCTCTCTCTCTGTGCCCCTCTCTCTCCGTTCACCTCTCTCTGTCCTCTCTCTCTCTGTCCTCCAATTCTCTGTCCCCCTCTCTCTGTCCCCCTCTCTCTGTCCCCCTCTCTCCGTTCCCCTCTCTCTGTCCCCACTCTCTCTATCCCCCTCTCTCTGTCCCCCCTCAGTCCGCTTCTCTCTGCCCCCGTCTCTGTGTCCACCCTCTTTCTATCCCCCCTCTCTCTGTCACCCTCTCTCCCTGTCACACATCTCTCTGTCCCCCCTCTCTCTGTCCCCCCTCTCTCTGTCCCCCTCTCTCGCTGTCACCCACTCTCTGACCCCCTTCTCTCTGACCCCCTCCTCTCTGTCCCCTCCTCTCTGTCCCCTACTCTCTGTCCCCCCTCTTCTCTGTCCCCCTCTCTCTCTGCCCCCTCTCTCTGTCTGCCCAATCACTGTCCCCCTCTCTGTCCACCCTCTCTCTCTCTTCCCCCTCTTTTTACCCCCCTTTCTCTCCCCATCTCTTCCCTCACTCTCTCCCACCACTCTCTTGCCCCCCTCTCTCTGCCCCTTCTCTCTCTGACCGTCCCTCTCTCTCTGTCCCCCTCTCTCTGTCCCCCCACTCTGTTCCCCATCTCTCTACGCCCTCTCTCTCCCCTCTCACTCCATCCTCTCTTTTCCCCATTCTCTTGTCCCCCTCTCTGTCTGTCCCCCCTCTCTCTCTGATCCCCTCTCTCTATCCCCCTCTCTCTTTGATCCCCTCTCTCTCTGACCAAGCCCTCTCTGGCCCCCTCCTCTCTGCCCCCTCTCTCTGTCCCTCTCTTTCTCTGTCCCTCCATCTTTCTGTCACCACTCTCTCTGGCCGCCCGCTCTGTCCCCCTCTCTCTTTCCCCCCTCTTTCTTTCCACCCTCTCTCTGCCCCCCTCTTTCTGTCCACCCCTCTCTCTGTACCCTCCTCTCCCTCTGTCCCCATCTCTCTGTCCACCCCGTCTCTCTGTCCTCCATCTCTCTCTTTCTCCTCTCTCTCTGGCACCCCCTCACTCTGTCCCCTCTCTCTGTCCCCACTCTCCCTGCCCCCCCTCTCTCTCTGTCCCCCTCTCTCTCTGCCCCCCTCTCTCTGTCCCCCTGTCTCTCTGTCCCCCTCTCTCTGTACAGCTCTCTCTGCCCCCTCTGCCGCCCCTCTCTCTGTGACCCTCAATCTCTCTGCACCGCCCCCACCCCACCGTCTCTCCCGCTCTCTGTTCCCCTCTCTCGGTCCCCCTCTCTCTCTGCCCCTCTTTCTCTCTGTCCCCCCGCTCTCAGTACGCCCCATCTGTCACCCTCTCTCAATCCTTCTCTCTGTGCCCCCTCTCTGTCCCCCTGCCCCCCTGCTACGCCCCCGTCTCTCTGTCTCCCCTCTCACACTGTCCCGACCCTCTCTGTTCCCCCTCTCTCTATCCCCCTCTCTCTGTACCACCTCTCTCTGTCCTCCCTCTCTCTCTGTCCGCCTCTCTCTCTCCCCCTCTTCCTCTGTCCCCCTCTCTCTGTCCCCTCACTCTGTCCCCCTCTTCCTCTGTCCCCCTCTCTCTCTGTCCTCCTCTCTCTCTGTCACCCCTCTCTCTTCCCCCTCTGCCCCCTCTCTCTGACTCCCTCTCCCTGTGTTCCCTACTCTCTCAGTCCCCCTCTCTCTCTGTCCCCACTCTCTCTGTCCGCCCACTCTTTCCCCCTCTCTCTTCCCCCCTTTTTCTTTCCACCCTCTCTCTGTCGCCCTCTTTCTGTCAACCCCTCTCTATGTACCCTCCTCTCCCTCTGTCCCCACACTCTCTCCACCCCCTCTCTCTGTCCCCACTCTCTCACTTTCTCTCCTCTCTCTTTCCCCCCGCTCTGTCCCCCTCTGTCTGTCCCCACTCTCTCTATCACCCTCAGTCTGTCCCCATCTCTCTGTCCACCCCCCTCTCTCCTTCCCCACTCTCTGTCTGTCCCCTATCTCTGTCCCCCCACTCTCTGTCCCCCATCTCTGTACCCCCTGCTCTGTCACCCACCTCTCTGTCCCCACTCTCTCTGTCACCTTCTCACTCTGTCCCTTCCTCTCCCTCTGTTCCCATCTCTCTGTCCACCCTCTCTCTCTGTCCGCCTCTCTCTGTCCCCCTCTTTCTCTGTCCCTCCCTCTCTCTGTCCCCACTCTCTGTCCTCCCCCTCTGTCCCCGTTTCTGTTTCTCCCTTCTTTCTTTCCACCCTCTCTCTGTCCCCTCTTTCTGTCCACCCCTCTCTGTGTCCCCCTCTCTCTGTACCCCCTCTCTGTCCGTTCCCCTCTTTCTGTCCCCTCTTCTCTATCCCTCCTCTCTGGCCCCCCTCTCTCTCCGTTCCCCTCTCTCTGCCCCCCCTCTCTCTATCCTCTTCTCTCTATCCCCCTCTCTCTATCCACCTCTCTGTCTCCCCTCTCTCTGTCCCCCCTCTCTCTATCCCCCTCTCTCTGTACCACCTCTCTCTGTCACCCCTCTCTCTTCCCCCTCTGCCCCCACTGACCCCCTCTCCCTCTGTTCTCTCCTCTCTCCGTCCCACTCTCTCTGTCCCCCACTCTCTGCACCCCCTCTCTCTCTGTTCCCCCCCCCCTCTGTCCCTAGCTCTCTCTCTGTCCACCTCTCTGTGTACACCTCTCTCTGCCCCCTCTGCCGCCCTCTCTCTGTGAACCCCACTCTCTCTGCCTCCCACCCCTGTCTCTCCCCTCTCTGTCCCCCTCTCTCGGTCCCCCTCTCTCTGCCCCTCCTTCTCTCTGTCACCACGCTCTCAGTCCGCCCACTCTGAACCCCCTCTCTCATTCCCTTCTCTCTGTCCCCCCATCTCTGTCCCCCTGCCCCCTCTACTGCGCCCCAGTCTCTCTGTCTCCCCTCTCTCACTGCCCCCACTCTCTCTGTCCCCTTTCTCTCTGTCCCACCTTCTCCCTATACGCCCCTCTGTCACCCCTCTCTCTCCCCCCTCCCTCTGTCCCCCTCTCTCTATCCCCCTCTCTCTGTCCCCCCTCTGTCCCCCCCTCTCTCCGTTCCCCTCTCTCTCTGTCCCCCTCTTTCTATCCCCCTTCTCTCTGTCGCCCCATCCACCTCTCTCTGACCCCTCACGCCTCTTTCTGTCCCTCTCTCGCTGTCCCCCCCTCTCAATCCCCCCTGTCTCCACTGTCCCCCCTCGTTTTACCCAACTCTCTGTCCCCCTCTCTCTGTCCCTCTCTCTCGGTACCCCTCTCTCCCTGTCACCCCTCTGTCTGTCCCCCCTCTTTCTGTACCCTCCTCTCCCTCTGTCTCCATCTCTCTGTCCACCTCTCTCTCTGTCCCCCCACTCACTATCACCCTCTCTCTGTCCACACTCTCTCTCTATCCCCTCTCTTTACCCCCTCTCTCCCCATCTCTCCCCTACCTCTCTCTCGCCACTCTCTTGTCACCCTCTCCATCTCTGTCCCCTCCCTCTCTGACCGCCCCCTCTCTGTCCCCTCGTCTCTGCCCCCCTCTCTCTGTCCCACCCTCTCTCTGTCACCACTTTCTCTGTTCACCCCCCTCTCCCTGTCCCCACTCTCTCTGTCCCCCTATCTCTGCCCCCCCTCTGTCCCCCCGTCCCCCCTTCTCTGTACGCCCTCCTCTGTCATGCTCCTCTCTCCCCCACTCTCTCTGTCACCTCCTCACTCTGTCCCTCCCTCTCCCTCTGTACCCCTCTCTCTGTCCCCCCACTCTCTTCCCCATCTCTCTATGCCCTCTCTCTCTCCTATCACTCCATCCTCTCTCTTCCCCATTCTCTTGTCCCCCTCTCTGTCTGTCCCCCTCTCTCTCTGACCCCTCTCTCTGACCAAGCCCTCTCTCTCCTCCTCTCTC
Organism: Chiloscyllium plagiosum; assembly: GCF_037043375.1. Taxonomy (NCBI): domain Eukaryota; kingdom Metazoa; phylum Chordata; class Chondrichthyes; order Orectolobiformes; family Hemiscylliidae; genus Chiloscyllium; species Chiloscyllium plagiosum. Next base: position 41,419,065 of record NW_028270178.1, read on the forward strand.
TGACCCCTCTCTCTCTATCCCCCTCTCTCTTTGACCCCCTCTCTCTCTGACCGCCCCCTCTCTGTCCCCTTCCTCTCTGCCCCCTCTCTCTGTCCCTCTCTTTCTCTGTCCCTCCATCTTTCTGTCACCACTCTCTCTGTCCGCCCGCTCTGTCCCCATCTCTCTTTCCCCCTCCTTCTTTCCACCCTCTCACTGTCCCCCTCTTTCTGTCCACCCCTATCTCTGTACCCTCCTCTCCTTCTGTCCCCATCTCTCTGTCCACCCCGTCTCTCCATCCCCCATCTCTCTCTTTCTCCCCTCTCTCTGGCACCCCCTCTCTCGGTCCCCACTCTCTCTCTGTCACCCTGTCTCTGAACCCCTCTCTCTCTGTCACCCCTCTCTCTTCCCCCTCTGACCCCCCTCTGACCAGCTCTCCCTCTGTTCCCTCCTCTCTCTGTCCTTCTTTCTCTGTCCCCCCTCTCTCTCTCGGTTCCCCCGCTCTGTCCCCCTCTCTCGGTCCCCACTCTCTCTGCCCCCTCTCTCTCTGTCCCCCTCTCTCTTTCCTCTCTCTCTCTCTGTATCCCCCTCTCTCGCTGTCTTCCTCTCACTGTCCCCCCACTCTCTGTCCCCCCCCTCTCTGTCCCCCCTCTCTCTCTGTCCCCCCTGTCTCTCTGTACCCCTCTCTCAGTACAGCTCTCTCTGCCCCCTCTGCCGCCCCTCTCTCTGTGACCCCCAAACTCTCTGCACCCCCCCCCCACCCCACCGTCTCTCCCGCTCTCTGTCCCCCTCTCTCGGTCCCCCTCTCTCTCTGCCTCTCCTTCTCTCTTTTTCCCCGCTCTCAGTACGCCCCATCTGTCACCCTCTCTCATTCCCCCTCTCTGTGCCCCTTCTCCGTCCCCCTGCCCCCCTACTACGCCCCCGTCTCTCTGTCTCCCCTCTCTCACTGTCCCGACTCTCTCTGTTCCCCCTCTCTCCATCCCCCTCTCTCTGTACCACCTCTCTCTGTCCTCCCTCTCTCTCTGTCCGCCTCTCTCTCTCCCTCCTCTTCCACTGTCCCCCTAACTCTGTCCCCCCGTCTTCCTCTGTCCCCCTCTCTCTCTGTCCTCCTCTCTCTCTGTCACCCCTCTCTCTGACCCCCTCTCCCTCTGTTCCCTCCTCTCTCAGTCCCCCTCTCTCTCTGTCCCCACTCTCTCTGTCCGCCCGCTCTGTCCCCCTCTCTCTTCCCCCCCTCTTTCTTTCCACTCTCTCTCTGTCCCCATTCTCTCTGTCCACCCCTCTCTCTGTACCCTCCTCTCCCTCTGTCACCACCTTTCGGTCCACCCCCCTCTCTGTCCCCACTCTCTCACTTTCTCCCCTCTCTCTGTCCCCCCGCTCTGTCCCCCTCTGTCTGTCACCCTCCTCCCTGTCCCCATTCTCTCTGTCCACCCCTCTCTCTGTACATTCCTCTCAGTCTGTCCCCATCTCTCTGTCCACCCCCCTCTCTCTGTCCCCACTCTCTCTCTGTCCCCTATCTCTGCCTCCCCTCTCTCTGTCCCCGTCTCTGTACCCCCTGCTCTGTCACCCTCCTCTCTGTCCTCCCTCTCTCTGTCCACCCTTTCTCTGTCCCTCCCTCTCTCTGTCCCCACTCTCTGTCCGCCCCCTCTGTCCCCCTCTCTCTTTCTCCCTTCTTTCTTTCCACCCTCTCTCTGTCCCCTCTTTCTGTCCACCCCTCTTTGTGCCCCCCTCTCTCTGTACCCCCTCTCTGTCCGTTCCCCTCTTTCTGTCCCCACTTCTCTATCCCTCCTCTCTGTTCCCCCTCTCTCTCCGTTCCCCTCTCTCTGTCCCCCCTCTCTATCCCCCTCTCTCTATCCCCCTCTCTCTATCCCCCTCTCTGTCCCCCCTCTCTCTGTCCCCCCCTCTCTATAACCCCCTCTCTGTCCCCCCATCTCTGTCCCCTTGCCCACTCTACTGCGCCCCCGTCTCTCTGTCTCCCCTCTCTCACTGTCCCCACTCTCTCTGTCCCATCTCTCTTGTCCCTCCTTCTCCCTGTACCCCCCTCTGTCACCCCTCTCTCTGTCCCCCTCTCTCTGCCCCCCTCTCTCTGTCCCCCCTCTCTGTCCCACCCTCTTTCTGTCCCCACTCTCTCTGCCCGTCCACTCTGTCCCCCTCTGTCTTTCCTCCTCTTTCTTTCCCACGCTCTCTCTGCCCTCTTCTTTCTGTCCCCCTCTCTCTGCCACCCTCTCTCTGTCCCCCTCTCTCTGTCCTCCGTTCTCTGTGCCCCCTCTTTCCACCCCCCAGTCCCCCCTCTCTCCGTTCCACTCTCTCTGTCCCCCCTCTTTCTATTCCCCTTCTCTCTGTACCCCATCCCCCTCTCTCTGACCCCCACGCCTCTCTCTGTCCCTCTCTCACTTCCCCCCTCTCTCAATCCCCCCTGTCTCCCCTGTCCCCCTCGTTTTACCCCTCTCTCTGTCCCCCTCTCTCTGTCCCTCTCTCTCTGTACCCCTCTATCCCTGTCACCCCTCTGTCTGTCCCCCCTCTCTCTGTACCCTCCTCTCCCTCTGTCTCCATCTCTCTGTTCACCTCTCTCTCTCTGCCCCCCCACTCACTATCCCCCTCTCTCTGTCCACACTCTCTCTCTTCCTCCTCTCTTTACCCCCCTCTCTCCCCATCTCTCCCTTACCTCACTCCCGCCACTCTCTTGTACCCCCCTCTCTCTCTGTCCCCTCCCTCTCTGAACGCACCCCTCTCTGTCCCCTCCCACTCTGACCGCCCCCCTCTCTGTCCCCCCTCTCTCTGTCCCACCTTCTTTCTGTCCCCACTCTCTCTGTCCGTCCACTCTGTCCCCCTGTCTTTCCACCTCTTTCTTTCCCACGCTCTCTCTGCCCTCTTCTTTCTGTCCCCCTCTCCCTGCCACCCTCTCTCTATCCCCCTCTCTCTGTCCTCCGTTCTCTGTCCCCTCCCTCCCTCTCTGCCCCCCTCTCTCTCTGCCCCTCTCTCTCTGCCCTTTCTCTCCGCCCCCCTCTCTGTCCCCCTCTCTCTGTCCCCCTCTCTCTGACCCCCTCTCTTTGTCCCCTCTCTCTGCGTCCCCCCTTCTCTCTCTGTCCCCTCCCTCTCTCTCTTTCCCCCTCTCTCTGTCCCCCGTCCCCTCTCTCTCTGTCACCCCCTCTCTGTTCCCCCCTCTCTGTCCCCCTCTCTCGGTCCCCCTATACTCCTCTCTCTGCCCCCCCTCTGTACCCCACTTTTTCTGTCCCCACTGTCTCTTTCCCTCCTCTCCCCGCTCTGTGTTCCTGTCTGTCCCCCTTCTCTGTTCCGTCACTCTCTCTCCACCCCTCTCTCTCTGTCCCCCGCCTCTCTCTGCCCCTCTTTCTCTGTCACTCTCTCTCTCTGTCACCTCCCTCTCTCTGTCCCACTCTCTCTGTACCCCCTCTCCCCACTCTGTCCTGCATCTCTCTGTCCCACTCTGTCTCTGTCCCCCTCTCTCTGTCCCCCTCTCTCTCTGTCCCCTCTCTCTGCCCCCTCTCTCTGTCCCCCTCTCTCTGTGCCCCCTCTCTCGGTGTCCCCCTCTCACTCCCTCCTCTCTCTGTCACCTCCCTGTCTGTCCCCCCGTCCCCCTCTGTCCCCCACTCTCTCCATCCCCCACTATCTGTCGCCTCTCTCTGTCCCCAACTCTCTGTCCCCCTCTCTCTCTGTTCCCCACTCTCTGCCTCCCCCTCTCAGTCCCCCTCTCTCTGTCCCCCTCTCTCTCCCGTTCTCTTTGTCCGCATCTCTCTGTCATCCCTTTCTCTCTGTCCCTCTCTCCCTGTCCCCCTCTCTCTGCCCCCATCTCTCCGACCCCTCTCTCTGTCCCCCTTTCTCTGTCCCCCTCTCTCAGTCCCCCTCTCTCTCATCCCCCTCTCTCTCCCGTTCTTTCTGTCCCCATCTCTCTGCCCCCCCTTCTCTCTGTCCCTCTCTCTCTGTCCCCCTCTCTCTGTGCCCCTCTCTCTCTGTCCCCCTCTCTCAGTCCCCCTCTCTCTGACCCCTCTCTCTTTCCCTCTTTCTCTGTCCCTCTCTCTCTGTCCCCCTCTCTCTGTTCCCCTCTCTCCCGTTCTCTCTGTCCCCATCTCTCTGTCCCCATCTTTCTGTCCCCATCTCTCTGAACCCCTCTCTCTGTCCCCCATTTCTCTCTGTACCTCTCTCTCTGTCCCCCTCTCTCTGTCCCCATCTCTCTCTGTCCCCCTCTCTCTCTCTGTCCCCCACTCTCTGTCCCCCTCTCTCTCTGTCCCCCCCTCTCTATGTCCCCCTCCCTCTCTGTCCCTCTCTCTCTGTCTCCCCTCTCTCTGTCCCCTACTCTCTGACCCCTCTCTCGTTATGTCTTCCACTATTTCTCTCTCTCTCTCCCTCACCTTTTCTCTCCCTTGCACCCCCCCCCTCTCTCTCCCTCTCTCCCTGCTCCTTCACTCTCTCTCTACCTTCTCTCACTCTCGATCCACCTACCTCGGTCTCTCTTTCTCCCCACCTCCCTCAGTTTCTCTCTGACTAAATATCTCTTCCGCCTGCCCCTCCCTCCCTCTCTGACGCAGCCTGTCTCCCTGACGCGTCCACCTCCCTCTGATCCAGAAACTGGGAAGGCGGGTAGTGGGTGGTGCTGTGGCTGCATGTGGTTGGAGGGGTGGTTGTGAGATGATAGAGAGATGTGGGAGGTGAGAGGAGGGGGAAAAATGGAGTAGAGACGGAATTGCGGGAGGGAGACAGCCGGCAGGACAGAGAGAGAGTGCAGGGGAGGGGGAGAGGAAAGAGTGGAAGCAGGTGGAGAGAGTGGGGGAGAGGAAATGGGGAGGACAGGTTGGAATGGGAGGGACAGAGGGAGTTAAACCCAGCTCCTGAGCTCAGGGCGCGGTGCCCTCCCCTTCCCTGAGGACCAGGACTTGGGGCTGAGTCTGTCTCTCTCCAGCTCAGCTTCTCCAACACAAAGACACACACCAACATCGGTCACTCTGCTGCTCGGCACGCTTTAATCAACATTTTTATTGGTTACAAATGGAAATGATGGATACAGTCAGTGGGATGGTGCCTTTTCTCACTGGCCCCTGAGTTGTGAGAAACATTGAAATGTTTCCCTGTAACCCCCCTGTGGGATAAGGATGGACAACCCAGCGCTACCCTCAGTCTGTTACCATAGCGACAGGCTGCTCCATCGCTGAAACACTGAACTGAAATGAGAAAATCCCGGATGGTGTGATTAATGAGGGAATTTGATGGATGGATGGATTTGGGTGAAGGGATATTTCAGCACATTCTTCAGCTGCTGCCTGAACTTAGTCTGGGTCACGGCATAAATCGCGGTGTTTGTGCAGCAACTGAGGAGCTGCAGCATGAAGCCCAATTCCTTCACAATGTAATGGAGATTCACAGACCGATACCCAAACTCATACAACCGTCTCCATATAGAATACAGCATTAACGTTGACCATAACAGGATGAAATTGGCCGAGATCACAAACAGTAAAATGATGGATTTTTTTCGGTTTCTCATTTCAGTGTCAGACTGAGCGTCCCCATTGGTGTGAGCGCGGAGTCTCCTGCGGGCTCTGCTGGTCACTACAATGTGTCTGACGGTGAGAACATTGAGCAGCAGAATCAGGAGAAATGGGACACACGGGGTTAGAATGTGGTGGAGGAACTCGATTGTGACCCAGACACTGGATAATAGAACAGCGACTGTTACATCACAAAACCAGGGGGTGTTCCCCAGCATATACTGAGCCTTGAGCATAAAATACCAGGAAATGTCCTTTAAACAGCTGAGCACAGTCACTGCTCCCAGAACCACAGCCGCCGTCTTCTCACTGCAATATTTACTTTTCAGCTTCTGGCAACAAATGGCCACAAACCGATCAAAGGTGAAAGTGACGGTGAACCAGACAGAGCAGTCAGTGGCTGCATACAGCAGGACGGCGTGGATATTACACACGGGAACGGAGTACACCAGGAAATAAAACTGTTCCCAATAAACAATGGGAATGTGTCTCAGGATCAGGTCGAGGATAATGACCAGGAGATCCGCCGCTGCCATGGCCCCCAGGTAACGTCTGACACATGGAGACAATCCACAATCTTTATAAAGCAAGACGTAGATGGTCACTACGTTAACTGTGAGGAAGGAAAACAAACCCATTATCCATCAGCCTGGAGGCAAAGGGAACCGTTTGATCGGGGACCCAGTGAGATTTTCAAATTTGTCCCTGTATTCAGGGATTTATTAAAATAATTGGAGCTGGAATAACAAATGGGAAGGTCGGAATTACTGACAAAAATGTGACATAAACCACAAGAAACCCTGCCTCCCCAAACACACCGAGACACATCCATAAGGACAGATGGTTTCTAGAACATTCCCACACACTCGAACATTCGAGAGCAGACACAGGTCACTCCTTCCCAGTTCCTAATACGGAGGGTGGGAACGTTGCTGTCCTGAAGGATTCTCTCCCAGTTTCCTGAAGACAAACGGAGTTTGGGAATTCCTGTGTTTTGGTCTAAATTGTGGTCGATCCTGTGACGTGGAGAAATATAAACACAGGGAAAATGTATTCACCCCTTTAACTGCCTGAGGGGCCTTCGGAACATTGTCTCCTTCTCCCTGGAACGGGATCTCTTCCCTCGGGATCTTATCATTTGTTCAATTCACTGTCGTCCGGCCGTTCACAAACAACGTCAGGGACAGAACGTTCCGGGGAATGTCAGTTATAGAATGTCAGGGACAGAACGTTCCGGGGAATGTCAGTTATAGAATGTTGGGGACAGAACGTTCCGGGGAATGTCAGTTATAGAATGTCGGGGACAGAACGTTCCGGGGAATGTCAGTTATAGAATGTTGGGGACAGAACGTTCCGGGGAATGTCAGTTATAGAATGTTGGGGACAGAACGCTCCGGGGAATGTCAGTTACAGAATGTCGGGGACAGAACGTTCCGGGGAATGGCAGTTATGGAATGTCGGGGACAGAACATGCCGGGGAACTCTTTGACCTGTCCATCACCTTTCCCCCTACCCACCCCACCAACATGATGCACTGTGCATGGGCACACTGTAACATTAATGGGGTGAGAGACAGAGGGTCCAATCACAGGAATGGGCATTAAAGGCATTGCCAGATCAGCTTAAAGGGTTAGATATACCACATTCTCAATCCAACGCACAGAACCAGTCCAGAAACTATCGACCCAGAGGAGATAGCTGTTCATCGTGGAACACTGTGTCGACCAGGCCAGTGTACTGCTCAGTACAACCCAGCAATCTGTCCAGATTCATCCATTACACTGGTCAATGCAATCCAGCGATCTGTCCAGAGTGGAGTACTGCAGACTACAGCAGTGCATTGATCTATAAACCCGGACTAGATATCTGTCCAGCACTGGGAGCTGTGCTGACCACAATAGGGCACTCATGTGTGAACCTGAAACAAATATCCATCCAGCATGGGGAGCTGCACAGACCACATCATTGCATTATCTATAAACCTCAACCAGAATGACTGACCAGCACAGCGATCTGTGCAGTGATCACCCGTGAATTAATCTGCATCCCAGGAGCAGTTACCCTCCAAGTGAGTAGGACTGTGTACACCATCCCAGTTCATTGATCTATAACCCAGAAGCAGTTACCCTCCCAGCATGTAGGATGTTGTACTCAACCCCAGTGCATTGATCTGTAAACCAGGACCAGTTACCCTTGCAGCATGTATGACTGTGTACCTTACCCCAGTGCATTGATCTGTAACCCAGGAGCAGTTACCCTCGCAGCATGTAGGACTGTGTACACCACTCGAGTGCATTGATCTGCAACCCAGGAGCACTTACACTCCCAGCATGTAAGACTGTGTACATCACCCAGTGCATTGATCTGAAACCCAGGAGCAGTTACCCTCCCAGCATGTAGGACTGTGTACACCATCCCAGTGCATTGATCTATAACCCAGGAGCAGTTCCCCTCCCAGCATGTAGGACTGTGTACACCATCCCAGTGCATTGATCTATAACCCAGGAGCAGTTACCCTCCCAGCATGTAGGACAGTGTACACCACCCCAGTGCATTGATCTATAACCCAGGAGCAGTTACCCTCCCAGCATGTAGGACAGTGTACACCATCCCAGTGCATTGATCTATAACCCAGGAGCAGTTCCCCTCCCAGCATGTAGGACTGTGTACACCATCCCAGTGCATTGATCTATAACCCAGGAGCAGTTACCCTCCCAGCATGTAGGGCTGTGTACACCATCCCAGTGCATTGATCTATAACCCAGGAGCAGTTACCCTCCCAGCATGTAGGACTGTGTACACCACCCCAGTGCATTGCTCAGTAACACTGTGTTAGATCCCTGTCCAGCGTGGGGAAACTTGCAGCCCGGGCTGGAAGTGACAGGATGTGCAGCTCCTATCCATTTACAGCTCCATCTCTCCATTGTTGCCCTGACAAGGGGGTGTTCTGGGTGTGAACATCACTGCCAGAGAGAGATGGCGGGCGAATCACTTTAAATCTCACCACATGGGAGGGGTTTGGGAAATAGACAGAGAGGGGGAGACTGAGAGACAGTGTTATGGAAGGTTGTGTTCCCAGGTTTCAGAATGCTGAAAAGTAGACACTTCGATAACATCCTGTAACAGGAGCCTGTCTTCCTAGGAAAGATGGGTAAAAGTGATATTGGTGTGAGGTCAGATGATGGGGAGTTTTGGATGAGCATTTGTTCTACAACTTTGTAAATGGAGTCCTTCATGGCTGGAGGTAAACACCAGCACCAGATGCCCCTGGATATTCCGTGATCCCTGACACTGATGTCATCTTTAAAAGCCCAATGGGCAACGATTGAGCTTTCTCTGTTTGGAGCTACCCTGCACAGTTTACCCCGAGCATGGCAGATTACACCACAGTTTGTCAACAATTACACCACGGTTTGTCGACAGGGGCACGGAGGTCCTGGTGGATGGGCTAGTACAGAGGGGGACCATTCTCTTCCCAGAGGCAGCGACACCACCAGACCCACCGAGCATGGTCTGAGCTCACCACCCAGCTCAGTGCAGTATCTGCAGTATGAAGAAATGTCCAGCAATACAGGACAAGCATCTTTAACCTTCCCAGCTCTGTCAGGATAAGGGTCACCGTATTCTCTTTGCTCCCTCACAGTCACTGTAAATCTGTTACAGCACCGACCCCCGAACAAGGCTCATGGTCCACCACTCTCACTGCCGCATGCTGCACCTTCTCTCTCTGTCTCTGTCTTTCTGTCTCTCTGTCTCTCTCTCTCCCTCTCTCTCCCCCTCCCTCCACTTCACCCCCACACTAATAACACTGCATGGATACAACACTGTGGACTGACTCCCTCCGGACACTTCACCATGACTCCCTCCCCACCTACACTAACACTAACAGCAGGACACCCACTCCCACCCTCACTCCCTCCCCCCACTTCTCCCATTTCAGGAGAAACAGCCTGGAATAGGACAGGAAGGGCCTATCCGGGTGGTGGGGTGCCCGATATCCATTACCTCACCCGCTCCCTTCGCCATGTGTGGAGGACCCTGGTATGAGCCGGAGAGGACCAGTACACCTCGTGTGGAGATTCTGAAACATCCACGTTCCACCGACCGAGTAAGGAGCAATGTTCAGTGAAGGGCAATTCTCACTTTAAACCCACTGGCAGCTCCGTTTCCCCCCCCGGCACAACTTAGAAGCCGTGGCCCTGATGCCATCTCCCTTTTGTGTCGAGCTGGTACACATGGAATTCCCCGGTCTCGGTGGGCAGGAGGGTGGGCTCACATCACATCGTCACCACCACGTCCCAGGAAGGGAGCACGGAGGCTCCATCCTACACCTCCCCCTGTAAACAGCTCAGATACTGAAACTAATCTGTGATAGTTCCTGCCCTCCCCACTTGTCCTGACATCTTCAACAATCTGTGCTCATATACACGCAGCGCTCTCTGTTCCTGCAGCCCCCTTATAATGTCACAGCCTGGTTTAAACTGCCGTTCATTGTCTTTCCTACCAAAGTGTATGATCTCACACTGCTCTGCACTGATCCCCATCTGCCATAATCCCGAACACTATATCAACGTGTGATTGTCCTGTTAGAGTTCCACACTCTCCTCCATAGACTTCAGACTTCTTCCAAGTTTGGTGCCATCTCCAAACATTGAGATTGTTATAGCGTCACAGTCCCCATGAAACAACTGAAATCCTGCCCCACATACACGAGTGTGAGCAAGTGAAATACTGATATATTCCGATGGACAAAGTAGAATAATGACATGCTGTCAATGGAGCAACAAAAGTCCTGACACACACCAGACGGAGCAAATGAAATATTGACAAACCACAGAGCAAAAGAAATCCGGATAGGTCCCACTTCTCGATATTCATCAGGGTATAATGTGATGAAGTTGAAAGTAGGTACTGTACCTTTAAGAGAGATGGAATGCTGTTCTGAACTGAGAGCGTACAAGCTCCTGTGGTATGAGAGGATGGCAGACCCAGACACAGTATATTGCTATCGAGCTGGAGTTGGGTAATAAGCAGTTAAAAGAAAAAGGGTCCCAGATTTGTGCATAGTTGATGTAAAATGTTCACTTTCAGAGTGAAAAAATAAATTGATGTTTTTATTTCAACAGTGGAATTTGGCAGATCTGTCCATCATATTTTAACAGTTTACAAGGCGAATTAAGCATTTCTTTATGTTACATTTAAGTTACCAGATGAGCTTCACGCGGTGTCCTCACCATTCCCTTGTGTGTATCTGTGTGTCTCTGTGTGGGGCAGGTCTGGCAGTCTCTGTGGGGCTTAAAGTGATGCAATGCCACCCTCTGCTGGCCTCCCCACGCCACTGCACAGGCATTGGCAGAGGATGAAAATCAGCAGGGATTCATTCAGAGATGGGGAGGGCGAGGGCAGCTGCTCACAGCACCATCCAAACTGATGTCTTATCCATGTACTGATCTAAATGTCCTTTAAACGTTGCAACTGTCCCTGCTTTCACCACTTCCTCAGGAAGTTCATTCCAAACATAAGCCAGCTTCTGTAACATAATTATCTCTCATGTCTTTCGTAAATCTTTTTTCCTCGCACCTTAACAATCCCTCAGTTTTGAATCCCCAGCTCTAGAGAAAAGACATCAGCCCTTCAGCTTCTCTGTAACCCGCATTATTTTATAAACCTCTGTAAAGTTACTGCTTAATTTCATATTCTTCAGTGCAAAAAGTCCCAGCCGATCCAGCCTTTCCTATTCGCTCACTCCCTCCTTTCCCAGCAACATCAGGGTTAATCTCTTCTGAACCCTCTCCAGTTTAATAATATCAACGTCAGTAATATCAAAGTGAATAGTCAAGTTATTTTCTAAGGGTATGGGGAGTGCAAAACTAGAGGACATAGGCTTAAGATGAGAGGGGAAGCATTTAAAAGTGACCTAAGGGGCAGCGTTTTTACCCAGAGGGTGGTGTGCCTATGGAATGAGCAGGGTGACCAGACTGGACACAGTATTCCAGAAGAGATCTCACCAATGTCCTGTACAACCACAACATGACATCCCAATTCCGATACTCAAAGGTCTGTCCTATGAAGACATGTGTGTTAAACACCTTCTTAACCACACTATCTATGAGATGCAAATTTTAAAGAATTATACCCGACGGCCTAGGTTTCTGTACTACAGCACTGTCAAAGGCTCTACTTTTAATTGTATAGGTCCTGCTGTTGTTTGATTTACCAAACCCAATACCTCGCATTAATCCAAATTAAACTCCATCAGCCGCCCCTCAGCCCAGTGAGTGATATTACTGTCACCTCCCCCTCCTCCTTCAATTTTAAAACGCCCATCCGTCTCCAGGATGCCAACACACTCCGGCCTGGATTTCCACAAAGACCCTGAGCTTGGGTTGCCTTGTATGATTAGGGGGAGGAGGGACAGATTGCAGACACAGTCAGTGGGGAGGAGAGGCTGGGCAGTAATCAGCGGTCTGGTGTTATTTCATGGTTTTAGGAAATGGGGAGTCGCACATGAGAGTTGGGTAAGAGTGATCGGTGTTTTGGGGTCAGAAATTAAGGTCTTCCTTCATCTCTGGTGTTCAGTAATAAATATCTATTTGAGACCCTTCATTGGGCAGAGTATGGCTGCAGGATTTCTTTCCTTAATATTGCAGACTACAGATAATAGCAATTAAAGATATTTATAGTTAATTTCGATGGCACAGCACGTACACTCAATATCTTACAGTTGAGACAAATATCTTGCATTTGTTTAATAATACAAAGTGTTGTTCTAATTCAGTAATGGTAACTTGATTATAATAAATCCACACCAAGCTGAAAATGTGCACTAAAATATGACCCAAAATCTGGGGATGGTAGTGTGGTGGGTAGTGTCCCTGTCTCTGAGCCAGAGCTCTGGATTTGATTCCAATTCCTGAACTTGTATGGTAGTATTCCTAGCTCTGGGCTAGAAGGCCTGGATTCAAGTCCTGCCTGTTGCAGAGGTATGTCCCAGCATGTCAGGACAGTCTGATGAACAAACACACAGGATAATACTGTTACAGCTTTATGGGTATTGCTGAGTGATGCTAGTATCCCTATCTCCGGGCACAAAGGTCCAGGCGCAAAGGCCATAGAAGTGTCTCAGGATACATCTGAACAAACTGATTAAAATGGATTTAGAATTGTGACCTGATGGAAAAGGAAGAGGTGTCAGTATTGCATTTCAGAATTTAGGCCCAGGATGACTGAAAGTACAGCCATTCGTGTTGATTGGGGTCACATTTCGCAGCAGAAAAGGTTTATAAAATCAAAATGGTCATGGATAAGGTGAGTAGTCAGGGGTTTTTCCCCAGGTTAGGGGCGTCCACAACTAGAGGCCATTGGTGGAAAGTGAGACGGGAAAGGTTTTGAGGAGGCGTAGAGGGCACCATTTCACACAGAGGGTGGTGTGCGTATGGAATGAGCTGCCAAAGGAAGTGATGGAGGCTGGTACACCTACAGCATCTGGGTACTGAGAGACCTGGCGAGCTTTTCTACCAATTTCTGTATTTGTTTAAAAAATGCATTCAGTTTAACACAGGTATTCTGAATAAATTAAACATTTTTATCTTTTTACTGACGCAGGGACATATAAACATATTTCAAATTGACCGAGACCATTTTCTGCGAAATGTATGGCTCTGTGTATGACAGCAGCAATGATGCACCGACATGGAACAGAGAATGTGATGGAGACATAGTTTGGACAATGTACAAGGAGACCTCACATGGTCCAGTTTGGGAGAGGATGACATTACCGTGTGATTCAATTCAGAGAGGGAGAAAATGTAAATGCCTGAAAAGGAACGGCCTATTGCACTCTCTCTCCTTCATTGTTCCTCATCACAGCAATGTGTGCGAGCTAAAAAAAAACCTCTACAGTCATCGTTACCATTCTTATTTTTATGGAATCCGTGCAGTGTAGAAACATGCCCTTCGACCCAACAAGTCCATACCAACCTTCCCAACCCATTTCCCTATATTTACCCCTGACTATTGCAAATAACCTAGAAATCCATGAACACTATGGACAATTTAGCATGACCAATATACCGAACCTACACAGTTTGTGGTAGGAAACTGGATCACCCATTAGAAGCTCACACAGACAAGGGGAGAATGTGCAAACTCCACACAGACAGTAACCCAAGGCTGGAATCGACCCCAAGTCCCTGGTGCTGTGAGGCAGCAGCGGTAACCACCGTGCTACCCTTTGGATGATCCCTAACCAGAATTCACTGGAATCTACTCAATGCCGAAAGCAAAGGGAATTCAGCCAAATCCAAACTCTCCCAGGATGAAATCCCATTGCTAGCAGCTTGTATGAGTACAATATCTTCAGAAGCAGAATAACATTTTGGACAATCTCACAATTTTTCCTTTGTCATGAGTTCCAATAATATTTGGACCCAAGTTCATTAAAGTTAAAATTGCAGAGATTGTGTGTGTGTGTGTGTGTGTGTGTGTGTGTGTGTGTGTGTGTGTGTGTGTGTGTGTGTGTGTGTGTGTGTCAGTGTTTTTAGAAAGGCAAATATTGATTGTATATTTGCAATACCCAAACAGTTTGCCATTCATCTTTCCATCACAGTTTTGAGTAACATTGCTCCGGATCCTAAACGTGTTGTTTTAGCAGATTAAAGAAACTAGCCTGACTTGTTCCTAAAACTGACCCTGACCCAATCTGAGACCAATATCATCGGCCATCTCACCAACCTGGTTACATTTAACATTTGTTGTGAGCAGTGGAGGAGTGGGACGAGAAAAGGAAACAGTGACCCAAAAAGCCGTGGAACTATAGACCGGTGAGCCTGATGTCAGTTGTGGGTAAGTTGTTGGAGGGGATTCTGAGGGACACGATTTACATACATTTGGGAAGGCAAGGGTTGATTGAAGTAGACAACGTAGCTTTCTGCATGGGAAATCATGTCTCATTAATTTGGTTGAGTTTTTTGAAGAGGTGACAAAGAAGATTGATGAAGGCAGTTTGGTAGACATTGTCTGTATGGACCTCAGCAAGGTGTTCATTTAAAGAACAAAGACCAAAGAAAATGTACAGCCCAGGAACAGGCCCTTCGCCCTCCAAGCCTGAGCCGATCCAAATGTACTGTCTAAATCTGTCGGTCAATTCCTAAGTATCTGTATCCCTCTGCTCCCCACCTACTCATGCATCTGTCCAGAGGCATCTTAAATTAATCTACCGTGCCTGCCTCCACCACATCTGCTGGAAAAGCGTTCCAAACGCCCACCACCTTCTACGTGAAGTACTTACCGCGTGTATCCCCCTTAAACCTTCCACCTCTCACGTTGAAAGCACAACCTCTCGTTATTGAATCCTTCACCCTGGGAAAAAGCTTGTCTCTAACCACCCTGTCTATACACTTCGTGATTTTGCAAACCTCAACCAGGACCCCCTCAATCTCCTTTTTTCTAGGGAAAATAAACCTAATCTACTCAGCCTCTCTTCATAGCTAGTATTTCATTCTGATTGGTAGACAGATTAGTAAGTTTTAGTCACGTGGGATACAGAGGAAGCTAGTCACATTTGGCCTGAAGGAAAAGTGGTAGTGTTCAGACTGGAGGCTTGTGAGCAGCAGTGTGCTGCAAGAATCAGTACTGAGTTCACTGCATTTCATTAATTATATAAAGGATATGGATGTGAATATTGGGGCCAGAGTTAGTAAGTTCACAGATTTAATTTAGATAAATACGAGGTTTTGTATTGTGTGAAGGCAAATCAGGGCAGAAATTATACACTTAATGATAACGTCCTGAAGCATGCTGTGAAATAAAGGGACCGAGCAATGCAGGTATTTTGTTCCTTGAAAGTGGAGTCGCAGGTCGACAGTGTGGTGCAGAACACATTTGGCACATTTGCCTTAATCAGTCAGAGCATTGAGTACAGGAGTTGTGGTGGTATGTTGTATCTGTACAGGATGTTGGTGAGGCCACTTTAACAATACTGCATACAACTCGGGTTTCTGCAGAAAAGATTTACACAGATGTTCCAGGACTGGAGGTTTTAGCTTTAGGGAGAGGGTGATTAGGTTGAAGTGTTTCCCCCTGGAGTGTCAGAGGTTGAGGGGTGACAATATAGAGTTTTATAAAACCAGCAGGGGCATGGATATTCTGAACAGCCACGTTCTGCTCCCCAGGATAGGGGAGTCCAGAACAAGAGGGCTTAGGCTGAAGGCAGGAGGGCGAATGATTTAGAATGGACCTGAAGATAAATGTTTCACACAGAGAGTGGTGTGTGCATAGAAAGTGCTGTCAGAGGAAGTAGTGAAGGCGGTTACAGTCGCTCATTTAAAAGTATCTGAGAGGAGGAATATTGGCCAAATGCTGGCAAATGGGACTGGATCTGATTTGATATCTGACCGGAGTGAACAGGTTGGACTAACGGGTCTGTTTCCGTTCTGCATGACTCTCTGATGCTATAAGAGGGATGACAAAAAATTCTGAAAGGACCTTTCAAGTCGGAATTCTCTTCACTGGAAGTTTATTGTGCCTTATGCTCATATTGATTGAAAGCTGCGTTAGGTAAATATTTGACAGAGAAGTGAGTCATGCATAATGGGACACAGATAGGAAAGTGGGGCTGAGACCCCAACCTGATCAGCCACAATCTTAATGCCTGGGGGAGAAGGCTCAAAGTGTCTAATGACCCATTCCTGCTCCTTCGTCCCATGTTCCTGTGTTCAATTCAGCCGCTCAAACATGCTAGACAGGAGCAGTTGGAGGCTACTTATTCCTATAACCTGGTGCACATAAACAAAGGAGACCATTCAGCCCTCCAAGACTGTCCCACACGGTTTGAGGTGATTTGGGAAATGTAATTGGAAAATCCAGGCTGGATATGAAAGAGGCCCCTCATCTCTCTTTGCAGAGCTCCCCCTCTCTGCAACTTGTGCTTCATTTGTTGGTCATGTTGTAGACCCAGATTCACTGTGAATACAGCCCACATACCTCACCAAGCAATGGCTCACAAAAACCTCTGGTTCCCCTGACTGAAACATTCAAGAAAAGAACTTTCATGAAAATAACACCCACTAACTTTCAAATAACAGAATGGGAGAACATCAGAATCAGGGGAAGGTCGTTCACTCCCCAAGCCTGCCTTGCCCTTCACTAAGATCATGACTGATCTGCTCTTGGTCTCAAATCCTTTTTCATACCCATTTATTCATCAACCTCATCTCTCTGACAGGTCAACATCTATCTACCTCCTCTTCAAATACTTTCAGTCATCTTGCTCCCCAACACTCGTGAGAAGAGAAATCCTGACATTCAATCCCACCTGTTTGAAGAAAACACTTGCTGCTCCTATATCATGTCTTATTGATATGAACAAAATAGGTTGACACAAGGGTTCAGATAAAAATGACTGGCCCTGATGTCAAGGCAGTGGTTGACTTCTGTTTACACCAAGGAGCTGGACTTAATGGGAATCAAAGTAAACTGTCCAGTGTTTGGTGTCAAACATGGCACAAAGGAAGGTTTTCATCATCTCAGTTCTGGGTCACCTCTGTGGGAGCTCCTTAGGGTAGCTTCCTCTTCACAAACATCTTCAGCTGCTTCATCAATGTCTCCCCGACCCACCCTCCCCACCATAAGATCAGAAGTGGGGATGGTCGCTGAAGATTCCACAATGTTTGGAACATTTTGTCCCCCCTCAGCTCCTGAACTGGTCTGTGTCCATTTGCCGCAAGACCCAGACTCCATTGAGACTTGTGCTGATAAAGTGTGAGTAGCATTCATGTAACAGCACATTGCCACAGTAGAACAAGAGTTCATTCAGCACCTAACGCCGGTTTCACAGGAATATGAGGAAGCCATTCAGCCCATTGACACTATTGGAGAAGAACAGGGATAGCCCATTCAGTGCCTCCAGCCTATTACTCAGGAAGGGAAGGGAAAGTTTCTGTTTCAGATGCAATGTGACTGGTCAAACTACTCGGTGGTAAGCCAAACACTATTTACTTAAACACGAAAGATGAAACAAAACCAAAGAAAGAGGAATTTAGAATAACGTAATTATATAGGACAGCTTAACAGAATAATAGATCTAGGAGCTATTACTAATGAACTATTACAACATTGGAAACTCCCATAAACACAGCCCTTGGCAAAAAGAAATATTCAGGCACAGAATGTCACAAACATCTCTCCAATCCAGGAATTAAAAACAGCAGCAAGAGAAAATTCAGAGAGAGTAGCAACCAGGAGACATCCACTGAAGCTTCCAACTCTGTGGAGACCCCAATAGTTTCTGATGTTGCCAAGAAACCAAAACCCAGTGATCCTAACCTGCGATAGCTGGCCACACCCATTCAGGCTGCATTATAACAAACCCAAGGCGTCCCTCGCTGTTTACTCGAGTGGTCTTAACTAGCCAGCTTGGTAACAATCGTTGAATCTCTCTCTTAAATTAAACAAGGACAAAATAACCTCTTAAAGCTGCAGCATTGTCACACTTGTCAGCACATCGAGCTGTTAAACAGGAACCCAGTCAGGCACTTGGCCCTGTCCAATCGGACGAGGAAGTAGCTAGTCAGTCTCTTGAGCCACTTACACAGGGACAGTAGGAGGCCATTCCCACCATAATGCACTTACATGGGGGCAGAATGAGGTAATTTATGCTGATTCCTGATGAATATCTTATGCCCGAAACGTCGATTCTCCTGGTTCTCGGACGCTGCCTGACCTGCTGTGTTTTTCCAGCAATCCACCTCTCTACTCTGATCTCCAGCATCGGCAGTCCTCACTGTCTCCAAATTGATGCTCTAACATGATGAACAAGTGGAGAGAGGCTGCACAGACAGACTACTCCACTTTGTCCCTCTTGGCTCCATTGCTTATAGGACTTTAACATGGTTCTCTTGCGGTGAGCAGAGAAACCTCAATAAGGCATTCACAATATTGTGAAGTCTCAATAAGGCATTTTTCATCTCCGAGAAGCCAGCCTGGTGTTCTCTATGTAGGGCGGAAGTGGGTGGGAATGGCAACCTGTTTCAGATGGAAGGTATTGTGGCTGCTGTTGTGGATACTGAGCAACCTGACGTTCAGTATGGGTTCACACGCCGACTGCACAATAACGTGGGAGGGTTAGTAAAGGCATATAAACTATTAGGAAAATCACATTAGACTGATGAATGGACTCTCTAAGTTCAAATAATGCTGATCTTGTTCATGTTGATCTTGTCTAGTGCACGTCCTGTGCAGTGTAACCTGTATGCCTTACTCTGTCCAAATCTATTTCCACCCGATGATCTGTCTGGCCATGCTGACTATGATCTGCCTCCACTGCTCATACATAAAGTGTTTCCCTGTACTGAGGTACACTTGGCAATAAATCAAACCAATCAATCCTGGTTAAAGTATGGAATTTCTCTCCCTGTCAATGTCTCTTTTGGAAATAAATGATCGCTGCCACTCCTCGTGATTCAGTATCACCATTTCTTCGTCTCTCACAGCTCTACAGATTAAACACTCAGCTTCTTCACTTTATTCTCATGTTACCATCATCGGTGTCTGTGGAAAGGAGATAATTCCTTACAAAGGTGATCAAATCTGTACAGAGTGCCGCAAATGCTCTCTCAGCAAAGCTCTGCAACAGCAGGAAGATGGCTTTACTTATGTACTCGAAGCATCTTACAATGAAGGACAGCACACCATTGAATGCACCCATTACTTACACAGGGTTTGATTCGGAGCATTCAGCATAGACTTGTGAGTAGGAGATCATGCTTCCCAACTTTCTTCGAGTCCTTTGGTGAAGTGACCAAGAAGTTTGATGAGGGCAGAGCGGTAAACGTAGTCTCTACGGATTTCAGTCAGACCTTTGATAAGGTTCCACATGGCAGGCTGATCTGGAAGGTTCCATCACGTAGAATGTTGGGGGATTTGGCCAATTAGATACACTGTTGGCTTGTTGGTAGGAAGCAGAGGATTTAGTGGAAGGATGCTTGTCAGACCGGAGGCTGGGTACATAGCTGTTTGTTATCTATGATTTGGTTGAGACTGTACAAGGCATGATTAGTAAGTTCGCAGATGACACTAAAATAAGTGGTATTGTGATTAGTGAGAAAGAGTATCAGAAATTGTAACAGGCCCTTAATCAAGTGGGCAAGTGGGCCGAGAAATGGCAAATGGAAGTAAATATAGAAGTGTGAGGTCTTGCATTTTGGATTCTCAAATCAAGATAGGAGTTCCATGGTGCATGGGAGAGCCTTAAGGGGTGTAGGGTGCAGAGAGACCTTGGCGTTCAGGTGCATGATTCCCTGAGAGTGGAGTCACAGGTCGACAGGGCAAGGAAAAGGGCATTTGCGACACTGACCTTCATCAGGCAAGACATTGAGTATAGAAGTTGGGACCTTATGTTGCAGTTACACAGGACTTTGGTAAGGCCGCACTTGGAGTATTGCGTTCAGTTTTGTCACCTTTGTTATAGGGAGGATGTTATGAAATTAGAAAAAGTGCAGAAGAAATTTACAAGGACGTTGGCAGGACGCAACGGTCTGAGTTATAGGGAGAGGTTGGACAAACTAGGACCTTTTCTTTAGAGTGGAGGAGACTGAGGGGGGAACCTTATAGAGCTGTAGAAGATCATGAGGGATATGGATAGGTTCTCAGTCTTTTACAAGGTTTAGAAAATTGAGGACGAGAGGGGATCAGTTTAAGGTTAAAGGGGAAGGAGTAAAAGGGAACCTGAGGGGCCACTTCTTTACACAGAGGGCTGGTACGTGGATGAGCTGCCAGTAGATGTGGCTGAGGGGGCACATTAACAGCATTTCAAAAGCATTTGGATAAATATGTGGATCGGAAAGGACTGGAAGTATATGGGCCAACTGCAGGGCAATGGGGTTAGCGCGGATGGACATTTACAAAGTGGAGTCAAACCCTTCTGTTAATTAAAACCAAAGCCCCAGAAAAGCTCGCCTCACCTCATAATCTGTTAAAATATGAGTGGCACAGATCTCCTAAATTCAACTATTTAAACAAAAATTAGCAAGTTAATTTCTTAACTTTAATAGTGAACACTAAACAACAACTATTCACGATTCCAAGCCCCTCTTGTCTTAGCTACTTACTATCTGACTCCGACTCTGTAAAAATATGCTATTCCAACAACCCACATATGAAAACATTACAATCTCAAGACCACACATTCTCTATCTTCCCCGCTGTGTTCACTCTTTCAGCTGCTGATCTCCTGGATCATTTTTTTTTACTTAAGTAGGTTTGACATGAACATGTGTCTTTGAAAGAGAGTGTTTGAGATGGCCAGTTAGCACGCCTGCTCTACAGCAGTTACACTGCTGTTAGATGGCAGTGGCTCTCCCTCTAGTGTTCAAAATGCTGGGTTTATTTACTTCTCATGAGACAATAATTCTCATAATTTGATTGCTTTCCAGGTGTCCAAACAATAATATTCACATTCTGTTGGGTTCTGGTATCCTGAGCACTATTTAAACTCTTTGGTTGTCTTTGAATTATTGTCAAAACAGCAACCAAAACTCAGGTTTCCATTTCCCAGCTAATTGATACATGTGGAAGAGTGTGACTTTTAGCTGGCATCTGTGGCTGTACTTTCTATTCAGAAAAACACGTTCTGTCTTAAAATGACCGGACATGCTTTCGGCTTCATAACACCGCCCCACTTCAAAAAAAAACATGAAATGGCAGAATGAAAAGATGGTTTCATTTCTTTTCCTCTAATTCTTAATCCCATTATTATGAATTACAAACGTATTAATCTAAGCTATACCATACATATTAATTCTGCACACATATATATAACACTGCAATAAGTCAGATTTTATCTAAATTTTTTTCTTTAAATCCGCGATAACGCATCTGCTATCACATTTTAGGACTCACAGCATGTACATTTTGTAAAGTTAAAGTCGGTAAGATAAGACTCAAATGAAATAGTCTCATAATCTGGTCTTTAAATATTCCAAAAAATGCGAGAGGTATGTCGTTCTGCACAACCATCTCCGACAATTCCTTTGTCATATAAACATTAAAATGTTGTCAGTCCAGTGCTAAACTTAATCATTCTTTTTCAATAATGGAGATGTTGTATTTTTCTTTCTGGTGGATATTGAGTTTTTTCGGCAAGTAGCCAATTGGTCATTCAATTACATCATCATTTTTCTGTATCAATCCATCTTCGACCATCCCGAGCATCAAACACAATTTTCAAAGGGTTTCAGAATATTTGGTTCAGCTAAAACTGGTGCGGTGATTAATCCTGCTTTAAAATTCTCAAATGCCTCCTGGCATTGTTCTGTCCACCACAATACTGTGTTCTTCTTTAATAAATCCATTAGTAGTGCCAATACACTGCTGAAGTTTGCAACAAACTTCCGATAGAATCCACTCAGTTCCAAAAATCGAAGCACCTCTTTCTTCGAGGATGGTCGTGGAAATTCCTCAAAACCCTTCGTCTTTGTGTTCCATGGGGGCAACCTTCCATGTCCAATGTAATGTCCCAAGAACGTCACCTCTGCCTTCGCGAATTCTGTTTTCTTTAAGTTTATTACCAAGTTTGTTTCTTGTAATCGTTCAACATGCTCTGCCAACTGTAACATGTGAGCTTTAAATCACTTGCTAAAGATCACCACATCATACAGATAAACTGCACAATTTGTTCATCTGGCCGCAACTCTGTTCCTGAGTCTTAAATGTGGTGGTGCATTATTCATTCACATGACGTACTCTAACTTTTTTTGTCATATCTGGTATCTTTACCAGATAGCTGAACTGACTCATTTTTTTTTAATTTGAAAGGGGACACTAAATTTGGCTTTAAAGGGATTTCCTACCACTGGTGGCAATGCTAACACGTCATCCTCATGGGAAATCATCAATATTTCAGAGTTTTTATCTGCCACCTGCTTCATTCCATGCTGTGTCCTCTTCAGGTACTGTTTAGCTAACTCACCTACTCCATCTAATTTCTCCCTCACGTCAGATATATATTTCCAAGTGTGAGATCTCCGACTTCGGTCCTGTCAATTTATATTTAATAAATTTCAAAGGACCTCTCACTTCATATACGAATATTAACTCAAAGGAAGTAAAGTGAGTAGATTTATTTGGGGCATCTCTAATGGCAAACAATATAATGTGACACCTTTATTCCAATCATTCGGGTAATTCTGACAGTACACTGTTAATATTGTCTTCAGCATCTGATGCCAACTTTCCAAGGCTCCTTGGGATTCGGGATGGAACGCACTTGATTTAAACTGCTGTATGCAGAAGCTATCCATGACGCCCTTAAACAGCTGCGCGGTAAAATGAGACCCTTGGTCTGACTGAATCACACTGCGTAGCCCACAGTGAGTAAAGAAAGCTACTAACTCCTCTACCTCCCTTTTTGCCTTAATACCCCATATGGAATTGCTTCTGGAAATCTGGTGGACACATCCATTATGATCAGCAGATATTAGTTTCCACTTTAATTTGGAAAGGGGAGCTCCACAATTAATCATAACTCACGTGAAAAGTTCTTCGAATACACGAATTGACAACAATGGTGCTGGTTTTAATACTGCCTGTGACTTACCTACCATTTGGAATGTATGACATGTACAACAAAAATTAACCACGTCCTTGTTCATTCCAGCCACTAGAAATGCTTTAGCCTGAGTCTTCCGTGCATCAACTCCTTTGGCTTTTTCTTTCAGTTTTCCTTCCTGCTGTAACTTACGACAGTGGGACCTTGTTACTACAAAGTCTGGAAAAATCCCTGGGTATTTTTATTGTAATTCCCCTGTTCCCTGGCCTTACGTTGTCTTCCCCACCACAAGGGCTGCCTTTCCCACCTTGGATCCTGCTAAATCATTCCCAAGAACAAACTGTATTACTGGAACTGACCCTCTATCATTCAATCTCACTGTTACTTCCGCAACCTTGATATGGCACTCCAACCTGGTGTTACACAAGGGAATGCTTAATTTCTGACCCCATTCCACAAATTATCATGCTGTTGAGTAACATGTCAGAAAGAGTGAAAATACTTCCATCTCTTACTATTGGAGGCAGAGGGAAAGTGAGGACTACACATGCTGGAGATCAGAGTTGAAAAGTGAGGGACTGGAAAAGCACAGCAGGTCGGCAGCATCCGAGGGGCAGGAAAGTTGACATTATAGACAATAGACAATAGATGCAGGAGTAGACCATTCTGCCCTTCAAGTCTGCGCCACCATTCAATATAATCATGGCTGATCATCCTTAATCAGTATCCTGTTCCTGCCTTATCTCCATAACCCTTGATTCCACTATCTTTGAGTTCTGTATCCAACACTTTCTTAAATGAATCCAGGGACTGGTCCTCCACTGCCCTCTGGGGCAGAGCATTCCACACAGCCACCACTCTCTGGGTGAAGAAGTTTCCCCTCATCTCTGTCCTAAATGGTCTACCCCGTATTTTTAAGCTGTGTCCTCTGGTACGGCACTCGCCCATCAGCGGAAACATGTTTTCTGCCTCCAGAGTGTCCAATCCTTTAATAATCTTATATGTCTCAATCAGATCCCCTTTCAGTCTTCTAAACTCAAGGGTATACAAGCCCAATTGCTACAGTCTTTCAGCGTAAGATAGTCCTGCCATTCCAGGAATTGACCTCGAGAAATTATGCTGCACTCCCTCAATAGCAGAATGTCTTTCCTCAAATTTGGAGACCAGAACTGCACACAGTACTCCAAGTGTGGTCTCACCAGGGCCCTGTACAGCTGCAGAAAAACCTCTGTGCTTCTATACTCAATCCCCCTTGTTATGAAGGCCAGCATGCTATTAGCCTTCTTCACTACCTGCTGTACCTGCATGCTCACCTTCATTGACTGGTGTACAAGAACACCCAGATCTCTTTGTACTGCCCCTTTACCTAAATTGATTCCATTTAGGTAGCAATCTGCCTTCCTGTTCTTGCCACCAAAGTGCATAACCATACATTTATCCACATTAAACTGCATTTGCCATGCATCTGACCACACAACTAACCTGTCCAGGTCACGCTGCAACCTCCTAACATCCTCCTCACATTTCATAGAACATAGAACATAGACAAGTACAGCGCAGTACAGGCCCTTTGGCCCTCGATGTTGCGCCGATCCAAGCCCACCTAACCTACACTAGCCCACTATCCTCCATATGCCGATCCAATGCCCGTTTAAATGCCCATAAAGAGGGAGAGTCCACCACTGCTACTGGCAGGGCATTCCATGAACTCACGACTCGCTGTGTAAAGAATCTACCCCTAACATCTGTCTTATACCTACGACCCTTAATTTAAACATATGCCTCCTTGTAATAGCTGACTCCACATGTGGAAAAAGGTTCTCATGGTCAACCCTATCTAAACCCCTAATCATCTTGTACACCTCTATCAAGTCACCCCTAAACCTTCTTTTCTCCAATGAAAACAGCCCCAAGTACCTCAGACTTTCCTCATACGATCTTCCTACCATACCAGGCAACATCCTGGTAAACCTCCTCTGCACCCGTTCCGGTGCCTTCACATCCTTCCTATAGTATGGCGACCAAAACTGCACACAATACTCCAGATGCGGCCGCACCAGTGTCTTATACAACTGCAACATGACCTCAGGACTCAATTCCTCTACCAATAAAAGCCAGTACGCCATATGCCTTCTTCCCCGCACTATTTACCTGGGTGGCAACTTTCAGAGATCTGTGTACATGGACACCAAGATCCCTTTGCTCATCCACACTACCAAGTATCCGACCATTAGCCCAGTACCCCATCTTTTTGTTGGTCTTACCAAAGTGACTCACCTCACACTTACCTACATTGAACTCCATTTGCCACCTTTCTGCCCAGCTCTGCAGTTTATCTATAACCCGCTGTAACCTGACACATCCTTCCTCATTGTCCTCATTATCACCCGCAAACTTGCTCACCCAACCTTCTAGTCCCTCCTCCAGGTCATTGATAAAAATGACAAACAGCAATGGTCCCAAAACAGATCCTTGCGGAACACCGCTTGTCACTGCACTCCAAGACGAACCTTTACCATCAACTACTACCCTCTGTCTTCTTCCAGCCAGCCAATTCCTAATCAAAACCTCCAACTCACCCTCAATGCCATACATCCGTATTTTTTGCAGTAGCCTACCATGGGGAACCTTATCAAACGCCTTATTAAAATCCATATACACCACATCTACTGCTTTCCCCTCGTCCACCTCCTTAGTCACCTTCTCAAGGAATTCAGTATGGTTTGTGAGTCACGACCTGCCCTTCACAAAACCATGCTGACTATCCTTGATCACATTATTCCTATCCAGGTGATCATAAATCCTATCCCTTACAATTCTCTCTAAGACTTTGCCCACAACAGAAGTGAGACTCACCGGCCTTTGATTACTAGGGTTATCCCTACTCCCCTTCTTGAACAAGGGAACCACAATTGCTATCCTCCAGTCTTCTGGCACTATTCCTTTAGACAACGAGGACATAAAAATCAAGGCCAATGGCTCTGCAATCTCCTCCCTTGCTACCCAGAGATTTCATTCTGCCATCCAGCTTAGTATCATCTGCAAATTTGCTAATGTTATTACTAATATCATCTTCTATATCATTAACATATATTGTAAAAAGCTGCAGTCCATCACTGATCCCTGCGTTGCCCCACTGTTCACTGCCTGACATTCCAAAATCGAGCCGTTTATCACTACTCTTTGTTTCCTATCAGTCAACCAATTTTCAATCCCAGTCAATACTTTGTCCCCAATACCATGCGCCCTAATTTTGCTCACTAACCTCCTATGTGGGATTTTATCAAAAGCTATATGAAAGTCCAGGTACACTACAGCTACTGGATCTCCCTCGTCCATCTTCAGAGTTACATCTTCAAAAAATTCCAGATGATTTGTCAAGCATGATTTCCCCTTCATAAATCCATGCTGACACTGACCTATCCTGTTACTACTATCCAGATGTGTCGTAATTTCATCCTTTATAATAGACTCCATCTTTCCCACCACTGAGGTCAGACGAACTTGTCTATAATTTCCTGTTTTCTCTCTCCCACCTTTCTTAAAAAGTGGTACAATATTAGCCACCCTCCAATCCGCAGGAACCGACCCCGAATCTATCGAACTCTGAAAAATAATCACCAGCGCATCCACGATTTCTCGAGCCACCTCCTTCAGTACCCTGGGATGTAGACCACCAGGCCCCGGGGACTTATCAAACTTCAGACATAACAGTCTCTCCAACACCAATTTCTGGCAAATATAAATTCACGTAAGTTCAGGTCCTTCAGCCGCTGTTACCTCAGGGAGATTGCTTGTGTCTTCCCCAATGAACACAGATCTGAAGTACCAATTGAATTCTTCTGCCATTTCTTTGTTCCCTGTAATATATCCCCCTGTTTCTCTCTTCAAGGGCCCAATTTTAGTCTGAACATTTTTTTTCCCTTTCACATACCTGAAAAAGCTTTTACTAACCTCCTTTATATTTTTGGCCAGTTTTCCTTCGACCTCATTTTTTCTCTGCGTATTTCCTTCTTAGTAATCCTCTGTTGTTCTTTAAAAGCTTCCCAGTCCTCCGTTTTCCCATTTATCTTTGCTATGTTATACTTTTTCTCTTTTAACTTTATATGTTTCTTAACTTCCCTCGTCAGCCACGGTCACCCATGCTTCGTCCTAGGATCTTTCTTCCTTTTTGGAATGAACTGATCCAGCATCTTCTGCATTATACACAGAAATATCCGCCATTGTTCCTCCACTGTCATCCCTGCTAAGGTATTAAACCATTGAACTTTGGCCAGCTCCTCCCTCATAGCTCCATATTTCCCTTCATTCAATAGAAATATTGTCAATTCCGATTGTACCCTCTCCCTCTCAAATTGCAGATTAAAGCTAATTGTATTATGGTCACTACTACCCAATGGCTCCTTCACTTCGAGGTCCCTGATCAATTCTGGTTCGTTGCACAATACCAGATCCAAAATTGCCTTCTCCCTGGTAGGCTCCAGCACAGCTTATCTAAGGATCCATCTCGGAAGCACAAAGTCTCTTTCTTGAGGTCCAATACCATCCTGATTCTCGCAGTCTACCTGCATGTTGAAATCCCCCATTACAACTGTAGTAACATCTTTGCGACCGGCCAATTTCGGCTCCTGATTCAACTTACATCCGACATCCAGACTACTGTTTGGAGGCCTGTAGATAACTCCCAAGAGGATCTTTTTATCCTTAGAATTTCTCAGCTCTATCCGCATTGACTCTACATCCCCTGAATCTAAGTCCCCCCACGCAAGGGACTGAATATCATCCCTTATCAACATGGCCACCCGAGCCCTCTACCCGTCAGTCTGTCCTTACGATATCACGTGTAACCTTGAATATTCATTTCCCAGGACCTGTCCACTTGAAGCCATGTCTCAGTTATCCCCACAATATCGCATTTGCCAATTTCCAAAAGAGCCTCAAGCTCATTAATCTTATTTCTAATGCTTCGTGCATTTATGTATAGTATTTTTAATTTGTTACTGCCCTCATCCTTCCCATCAACTCGTATGTCACTCAACCTTCCAGCATGATCCCTTTTTGAGTTTTCTGCCTCATTGATACAATTATCTTTCTTGACTTCCCTTGTTCTAATTTTCCCTTCAATTTCCTTCTTAAACATCCAGTTTGTCCCCTCCCCCCGCTACTTAGTTTAAACATCGCTGTGTTGCCAGAATGCTGGTCCCTCACCTGTTAAGGTGCAAACCGTCTCTCTTGTATAATTTCTGCTTACCACAAAACATACCCCAATGATCCAAGAATTTAAATCCTTGCTTCCTGCACCAATTTCCCAGCCACACGTTCAAATCCATTATCTCCCTGTTTCTGGCATCTCCAGCCCGAGGAACTGGAAGCAAACCGAAGATAACCACCCTGGATGTCCTGCTTTTCAGCCTTCTTCCGAGTTCTCCGAAGTCCCGCTGTGGTATGTTCCTCCTCTTCTTCCCAACATCATTTGTGCCGACATGTACCACCACCTCTGGCTCTTCATCTTCGTCCTTGAGGATTTCCTGCACTCTGTCTGTGATGTCTTTAACCCTGGCACCAGGAAGGCAACACGCCATCCTTAAGTCCCGTCTGCTGTCACAAAAATCCTGGTCAGTTCCTCTCACTATGGAGTCCCCTCTTACCACGGCTCTGTGTGATGTCCGACTCTTCCGCTGTGCCTCCACGCCAACTTTTGATTGACAGACATGGCCGCCTCACGGACTGGCAGTGTCATCTGTCTCTACTGTTTCCAAAAGATTCAACTTGTTCCCGACAGGTACTTCCCCCAGGGTCTCTTGCACCCCGGGGTCTCCTCTCCGCCTTCCTCATCGTCTGCTCTCTTCTGCTGTTTTCTGGTATGGTCGGTGTAATAATCTCGCTGAAGGTCTTGTCCAGAAAGATCTCGTTCTCTCGTGTCAGCCTAAGGTCCTCGAGATCTTTCATCAGTGCTGCAATATGCTCTGTCAGTGAACGTGAACACATCTTTCCACACTTAAATGAGCCAGACAGACCAGAGTCGTTGACCTCCCACATCAAGCACGTAGCAGACTGAACTTGGCAGTCATGTCTTCATCCTCTTCAACTGTGGCGTAATCACTTCACTCAAACTCCTTGTCAAAGACTCGTTCCAGGCATAAGTCCTTCATCTGGAAAGCGTGAGGTAAGGGAGGTGGAAGGGGCTGAGAATTAAATAGGATGGTGGAGGTGGAGGTGGGTGGAAGGTAGCTTGGAAGGCGATAGGTAGATGTAGGCGGGATCTGATGGTGATAGGTCAGAGGGGAGGGTGAAGTGGATAGTTGGTAGGACAGCTGAAACCGTCAAACTATACAGCATCAACGTTGACTTCACCAATTTCCAAAGTGCCCCTCCCCCAACCTCATCCCAGATCCAACCATTCAAATTAGCACTGCCCTCTTGAACTTCCCTAACTGTCCATCTTCCTTCCCACCTATCCACTCCACGCTCCCCTCTGACATTTCACTTATACTCCCACCTGCATCTTCCCATCGCCCTCCCAGTGACCCTCCTGCCAGTCCAGCTTCTACCCTCGTATTTATCTGTCAGCCCCCTTGTTCCCTCGCCACATTCCTGACGATGGGTTTATGCCTGATACGTCGATTGTCCTGCTCTTCGGATGCTGCCTGATCTGTTGTGCCTTTCCGGCTCCTCACTTCTCAAGTATTAGAAACTGAACAGATCCCGCATCTTGCAAAATTATAACTTCTTGTCCTCCCCCCACGCCCCATTTTTTTTTAGTAAGCTTTATCTACAGAGGCGAATTCTTCATCGGGATCAGCCCCTGTCTAGGCTGTGCACCCTCCTGCAACTCCTCGGTTCTACTTGGGGTCTCCTTTACCTGGTTCACTAATACCACTGGCTTAAACTCTTTTACCACATCTTTTCCCAAAATGCCTTCCTTCAATGCCTAGCACTATGTGTCCAAGCTTACTGCAGTGAAAACACCTTTTCCCAGTGCCCTTCTTAAACCATCAGCACTGTAATTTTATGTGTTCCGCTCCGTCATAGTGAGAACACCTGAGGCCTTTCACCACCTTTCAACCCCCTTGGGCTTCTTTTCCACCGGTGGTAAACTATTGCCAGTGTGCTTTACTCTATGTTTTGTAGTGTAGGATTTCTCCTTCTCCCAATTTCTATCCCACACAGGATGAAAATCCTCCCAGAAGCTAAATTTCATCTCATGCACCAATGCATATTTACCTGCCATTTCTGCTGCCCTTCTCACTTCTTGAACTTCCTGTTCATTCACATGAAATCTTACCATCTCTGGAAGTGAGTCTCCGGCAGAATAATCTCCCTTCGAGCCTCACAGGTCTTATCCATTTTTAAGGCCTGCACCTATCTATCAAAATGACTGTGTTTAATTCTTTCAAACTCAATATAAATCTGACCTGGTTCCGTCTCTATATTTCTGAACCGCTGTCTATATTCTTCTAGTACCAATTCATAAGCACTTAACATTTACATAATCTCTTGCTCCCTCATGTGACAGCACTGCACATACCTCTCAAGCTGTACCCACCAGCTTAGTCTGAATTAGCATTACCCACAGGTTCACTGGACATGCCATCTGCCGAGCCAATTTCGCAAATGAAATAAAACGGTTTTGCCATTTTTCGCACCGAAATATGGCAATGTATTAACATAGTTGTATACATTCCTACATTCTCGCTTATCTTCATCCTGCTAATTTAACTTTCTTATCTAATTCCAAACGTCTGAATTTCAAATTCTCCCTCTCTTCCTTTTTCCTCTCTTTCTCTTTCTCTATCTTCTCTCTCTTTCAGTCTCTCTCTTTATCTTCTAACTGCAGTTGTCATATTTGCAATTTAAGTTTTTTCGAACTCGACTGCAGTTACCTGCTTCTCTGATACACCAAGTGCTTGACCATTATGGTGACAGCTTTCCTTTTGTCTCTGGTAAAACCCAATTCAAATCTACATGTTAATTCTAAAAGTATGCCCTTCCTTTGTCTTTCTACACTTTCTTGGCAAATTTGGGTACCATCTTCAAACCTCAGAACCATTTTATTAATATTAAAAGCCATTTCTTTTAAATTAACAAACCACAAGTAAACAAAATTAAATGAATTTTCTCACCTGTTTTACTTGAAGATCTAGGTCACTAACTGCCAAGTGATGGAAATCTGCTGGGACCTTTTGTACCCAAAATCTGTTCAAGTCTGTCTAAATCCCATACGACAAGCCCTCAAACTGTTATGATGTCGATGTTGAACCACTCTGTTAATTAAAACCACACACCCAGAAAAGCTCAGCTCACCTCGTTATCTCTTAAAACATGAGTGACAAAGTAGTCGCAAATTCCACGATTCAGAGTAAAATAACAATTAATAAGTATGTATGTTAACTCGCTGAGCTTGAAGGTTTGTTTTCAGATGTTTCGTCACCATGACTGGGTAACATCATCAGTGAGTGTCTCTGGTGACGCACTGGTGGTTTATCGTATCTTTCTATTTCTAGGTCTTGGTTTCTTAAGTTGCGTGATGTCATTTCCAGTTTTTTGTTCAAGGGAGAGTAGATAGGATCTAAATTGATATGTTTATTGATCTACGTCTGGCTAGAATGTCATTCTTCTAAGAACTTTCGTGCGTGGCTTTGTCCTAGGAAGTGTGTGTTGTCACAGTCAACGTGGTGTCCTTCTTTTTCTGTATGTATGGAAACTAGTGAGAGTGGGTCATGTCTTTTGGTAGCCAGTTGGTGTTCATATATCCTGCTAGCACGACAACAGGACAGTCTGAAAGGGAGAAAAATGTTTTTTTATACACTGTTTAATCAGTGTGTGTTCAGATAAGGAAGATTGTTCATATGTGTACAACACATTCTGAATGAACAACGGAGACACAGTTAACGAAAAATGATAGACACGATGTATAAAATTTATAAAGCATTAAAACATTATTTGATCCTCATCTGAAGTGATACCTTCCCTTTCTCTCAACGTTCCCCCTTTTCTGGGATTCCCAACTCTAGTCTCTCATTCTTATCAGGATGTGTGTCATAAATTCTTGTTTCTGGTTTCCGAACTTATTTCAGTTAATCCCCTTTCTTCCAGGAATTAAATATGTTGGCCTGCTGGGTTCTTTCCAAAGCTAGTGTCTGTCATATTGTTGGAGAGGAAAGTTATGGCATCAGACCCAGCATTTGAACATATTGCTCTGTTGTACGTGCACTGTACAAAGGACCACAGCACAAAGGAATTGCCAAAATGGTGATGAAAGTATATCTACTTCTTTCGATAATGTAGTTTTCTCAT
This sequence comes from Chiloscyllium plagiosum, assembly GCF_037043375.1. Classification (NCBI taxonomy): domain Eukaryota; kingdom Metazoa; phylum Chordata; class Chondrichthyes; order Orectolobiformes; family Hemiscylliidae; genus Chiloscyllium; species Chiloscyllium plagiosum. The sequence continues at coordinate 41,451,381 of NW_028270178.1, forward strand.
TTTCCACATCTCCATTTCTATATCCTCTCTCTCTCTCATTCTCCTTTTGTATCTAGTTAAGAAATCCACCAGTCATTCTTCGTGGCCCATCTCTCAAAACGCCTTCTTTCAGTTTATATGCAATGCTTTCATCAAGATGTGACGTGGTTATAATTAAGCAATGTAACTACAAAGACATGCGGGAGGAGCTGGCCAGAGTTAATTGAAAGGGGAGCTGAGCAGGAAAGACCATGGAGCAGCAATATCAGAAGTTTGTGGGGATAATTCCGAAGATAATACCAAAAATGCAACCCCAAGAAGATGAAACATACTCATGCGAGAACAAGGCAACCATGATTTACAAGGCATCAAACCAAAAGAGAAAACAGACATGTGGTGAAGATGATTGGGAATCCAGAGGATTCATTGGCTCTGAAACGACATAAGGCATCACTGACACTACAGAGCTCTTAATCATCGTCAGGGAGAGAAACAGAGGAAACACATTCACTTTAAACACAGAAGATGGTATTTCTCAAGGAAAAAGATTCAGATGAATTAAACATTTGAATTAAGATCAGTTAAATGTTTTTGCGGAATGTTTCAGATTGGAAGCAAGACCCAGGGAGACAGACCCTCAGCAGAATGAGAGTTTGAAAATGGAAGCATTTCCACATCAGAAACCAGGTTAGGTCACTGAATGCAAGGCGGATGGGTGAATGGGTCTCAGTGAGAATTGGGGAACAGACAGCAGAATTGCATTGCAGATATTGCAGCTCGAAACTGCGTATTCATGTAGTGCTGTAGACCACAGCAGCAGGAGAAGCAGAACAGCATTCAACCACAACCTGTAACTTTTTGCCAGGATGACACCTCAGTCTGTCATTACCATCAACACCATCTATGGCTCAGTGACGAGTGTGGGTGAACATATCAGAGTCAGAATCACATGAACCTTAACCTGATGCTAACTCATTAACGCTACCGGACTTGACCAACAGATCTGAACGAAGCCCTGCAGTCCTGCCACATTCAGTCATAAATGGTGGTGGACGATTAAACAAATGACTGGAGGAGAGGGTTCCACAAACATCCTCATCCGAAATAATGAAACATACCTGCACATCAGTGAAAAAGAGAAGGATGTTTTATCTGCACCATCCTCTGCTAGAGGTGTTGAGTCGATGATACACCTCACCCTCATCATGATGCCCACAAAATCACAGATGCCAGTCTTCAACCAATTTGATTCGCTGCACGTGACATGAAGAAACAGCTGAACGCAATAGATACGACAAAGGCAATGGGTCCTGACCCTATTCCTGCAACAGGACTGAAGCCTTGTGCTTCACAACAAGCCGTGTCCCTGGGGAAGCCGTTTCAGTCCAACTCCAACTCTAACATCTCCCTGGCAATGTGGATAATTACTCAGCTATGTCCAGCCCCCTAAGAGGCGAATAATTACAACTTGACCAATTATCACCCCCTCAGTCCCATCACGACAGTCAAATTGGTGGGAGTTCTTTTTGACAGAGATGTCAAGCAGCACAGAAATACCTTGCGCAGTGTAGTTTCCGACAGGTCCCCATGTGGAGATAGTGTTGTGGAAATGTCACTGGATGACTAATCTAGACCAGGCGAATGCTCTGGCAGTGGGTGCAAGTTAAAAACAATTAATAAAATATCGAGATCTAAAATCTGGTGTCAGTAACAGTGACCTTGAAGCCAATTTGGATTGGAAACAGAATTTCCTTCTCCAATGTACTTTTAGGAAGTGAATCTCCGGTGATTTCATGAGCTGGCCTAAAAGTGACTCCAAAGACCCTGACATGTGACAAACATTTCAAATGTCTCTGAAACGGCCAATCAAGGCACTCATTTGTATCTAACTACTCTGAGTTCTGAAAGGATGAAACCGGACAGAACACCCGGCCTCGGCATCAGTGTCGGTAAAGGGAATGGGAACACAGTCCTGTCGACCCCGCATAAACCTCCTTCCTAACATCTGAGAGCTTGTGACAACATTTACAGAGCTTTCACACAGACTGCACAGAAACAGTGGGAAAGGATTGGATCATACAACACATTGAGCCTCCCCCATTCTAGTTCATGAAAAAAAATCTTCTCGTGCACACGATATGCATATCCGTTAATGTGGGTAACCTTGGGAATCTATAAAATAGGCGGTGCAGTAGTATGTTTGGTCCATCGAGTTTGCTCACCAATTCAATATAATGATGGTTGGCCGTCATTTCCACACAGTTCTCCTGCTCTCGCACCATCCCTTTACTATCTCTAAATCCTTATTTATAATCAGTGTCTTGGTTTCCAGGTGCGAGCGAATTCCCCAGGTTCCCCAGTCAGTGAGAGCAGACATTAATTCTAATCTCAATGCAGAGTGAGCTGCTTGTACCTAATACTGTGGCCCTTTGTTTTAAATGTCCCAGCCAGGGGGATTATCATCTCTGCTTTCAATCTGTCTCACCCTGTCAGAGTTTTGTATATTTCACGGAGATCTCCACCCATTTTCCTAAACTCAATGGAATACTGGCCCAGTCTCCGAAAGTCTGCTCCCAAAACAAGCCTGTCATCCCAGAGACCAGTCTGGTCATCCTTCACTGCTCTCCCTCAATGAAAGCTTTGTCCTTTATAAGGTAAGGAGACCAAACCTGCACACAATACTGCACAATGTTCAAGATGGGATCTCTCCAAAGGTCTGCACAGCTGCAGTAAGACACGCTTTCTCCTGGACTCACTTCCCCTGAAATGAAGATCAACACACCAATTATCTTCCTCACTGCTTTCTGTTTCTGCAATATTGCTTTCGGTGACCGGTGTACAAGGATATCCAGATCTTTTTCAATGTTACAGCTACCCAATTGGCGGGTCTATGTAAACTGGGCAGCGTGCCAATGCCATGCCCAGTATTGACTTCTGGTTGCAGAACTCACTGCGCTGCAGGAAGCTCAGATGTTTATGCAGAAGGAAACAACAAAAAGGAGCATACGCCCCTTTGTAGATCAACATGTTTCCACCAATCCTTTTCAAATGGTAGGCAGCCAATTTATCGTTTCCCACCAAAGGGCACACCATCACCTCAATCCACGTTGTTCTCCATCTGTCACGTATTTACCCATTCACTCCACTTGTCTTAGTCTTCTCGGTGCTTTTTTTTTACATCCTCCTCACCCACTCACAATCCCACATCCGTTAGTGCTGTCAGCAGACGAGGATATATTGTATCTGATTCCAGCAACCCAATGTTAAAAGGGCATTGTGAACAGCTGGGCCCCAAGCACCGATCCCTGCGACACCTCAGCAACCTTCCTCTGTTAATTTCTATTTATTAATTTCGTGAATCTGGGTGTCACTGGCTGGGCCAGCATTTATTGCCTGACCCTAGATGCCCTTGAGAAAGTGGTGGTGAGCTGCCTTGTTGAACGCTGCAGTCCACCTGCTGTGGTTGACCTCCAATGCCATTATGGAGGCAATTCCAGGATTCTGACCCAGCGACTGTGAAAGAGCGTTGATATATTTACAAATCAGGATAGTGAATGGCTTGGAGGGGAACCTAAAGATGATGGTATTTCCATACAGCTGCAGCCCTTGTCCTTCTAGATAGACATGGTCGTGAGTTGGGAAGATTTTCTCTGAGGATCTTTGGTGAATCATTTCATTGCAGCATGTAGATAGTAAAACACTGCTGCTGCTGCTGAGCGTTGATGGTGGAGCATTGTGGATATAGGGACAGTCAAACTGGTTGCTTTGTCATGGATGGTATAAAGCTTCTTGAGTGTTGTTGAGGCTGCACTCATCTAGGCAAATTGGGAGTCTCCTATTACACTTCTAACTAATGCATTGTAGATGATGGACAGACGTTTGGAAGTCAGGATGTGAGTTACTCGCCGCAGTATTCCTAGCTTCTGACCTGCTCTTGTAGTTACTGTGTTTATGTGGCGAGACCAGTGAGTTTCTCAGCAATGATAACCCACCAGGACTTTGATACTGGGGGATTCACTGATTGTAACACCATTGAATGCAAAGGGGAAGGTTAGATTGTATTTTAACTGGTGATGGTCACGGTCTGTCATTTGTGTGGCCTGAATATTCCTTGCCACTTGTTAGCCTGGATACTGTCCAGATCTTGTCGCATTTGAACATGGACTGCTTCAGTATCTGAGGAGCCACAAATGTTGCAGAATTTTGTACAATCAACGGCGAAAATCCCCACTTCTGACCTTAAAATGGAGGGAAGGTCATTGATGAAGCAGCCCTGAAGAAGTTTTCGGCCACTGCTTGAGGGACTCCTACAGACTTGGAGCTGAGTTGACTGACCTTTATCAACCATGACCATCTTCCTACGTGTCAGGTATGATTCTAACCAGCGGGGAGTTTACCCCTGATACCCATTGATTGCAGTTTTGCTAAGGCCCCTTGATGCCATACTTGTTAGAAGACAGCATCGTTTTAAAGGACTGTCACTCTCACCCCACTTCTGGAATTCAGCTCTTTTGTCCATGTTTAAACCACGGTAATGAGATCAGGATCTGAGTGGCGCTGGTGGAGCCCAAACTGGGCGTCATTGACCAGGGTATTGCTGAGCAAGTGTTGCTGCTGATAAGCACTGAGTCCTTCCACCACTTTCCTGATGATCGAGAGTAGACTGACAGAGTGGGAATACCATCATCTTTAGGTTCCCCTCCAAGCCATTCACCATCCTGACTTGGACATATATTTGCTTTTTATAAACAGGAGATGCTTGGGGTAATTTTCCACATAATCGGGGAAAGCCATTGTTGTAACTGTCTTGAAACAGTTTGGCTTGGGTAGTGGCAAGTTATGGAACACAAGTTTTCAGTGCTATTGCCAGAATGTTGTCAGAGTATGGACTCTTTGGAGTATCCAGTATCTCCAACCATTTCTGGATATGACGTGGACTGAATCGAGGTGGTTGATGACTGGTAACTGAATCGCTGAGGACCACTGGAGGAGGCTGAAATGGATCATCCACTTAGCACTTCTGAATGAAGATTGTTGCGAATGCATCAGCCTTATCTTATACACTGAAGTGCTGGGCTCTTCCATCATGGAGGAAGGGGTTATTTGTGGAATCTCTTTCTCCAGTGAATTGTGTAATTGTTTAATTGTCCCCAATGTTTCTCGACTAGATGTGGAAGGACTGCAGAGCTTAGATCTGATCCTTTGCTTGTGGGATGACTTAGCTCTGTCTATCACTGACTGCTTATGCTGTTTGGCACACACGTTGTCCTGTTTGGTGGCTTCACCAGGCTGACACCACATTTGCAGGTATGTCCAGTGCTGCTCCTGCCATCCTGCACACTCCGTTGAACCAAGGTTGATCCTCTGGATTGATAGTAATTGTTGTGAGGGGGATATACCAGGCCATGAGGTTGTGTGGGTGTACAATTCTGCTCCTATAGATGGACCACAGCACCTTATGGACACCCAGACTTGAGCTGCTAGATCTGTTCGAAGTCTGTCCTATTTAGCACCATGATAGTACCACCCACAATGGTCGAGGTTATTCTCAATGTGCAAGTGTGACTTTGTCTCCACAATGACTATGCGGTGGTCACTCTTACCGATACTGTCATGGACAGATACTTCTGCAACTGGCAGATTAGTAAGGCTGTGGTCAGTATGTATTTTCCTCTTGTTGGTTCCTTCACCATCTGCCGCAATACCAGTCTAGCAGTTATGTCCTTTAGGACCCGGTCAGTTCGATCAGTAATGCTGTAGCTGAGATACTCTTGGAGGTGGGCATTGAAATCCCCCACTCAGATTTCATCTTGCGTCCGTGCTACCCTCAGTGCTTCCTCCAATTGTTGGTCAGCATGGAGGAGTACTGATTCATCAGTTGAGAGTGGCTGGTACAATGTAATCAGCAGGAGGTTTCCTTTCCCATGTGTAAACGCATGCCATGAGACTTCATGAGATGCGGATTCAAGAGCATTTCCCTTCCTACTGTATCCCAATGTGCCGCCACTTCTGCTGTGTCCGTCCTGCTGATGAGACAGGAGATATCCGGGGAATCTAGGACATAGGCTGAAATGGATCACCCACTCAGCACTTCTGACTGAAGATTGTTGCGAATGAATCAGCCTTACCTTATACACTGATTTGATGGGCTCTTCCATCATGGAGGAAGGGGTTATTTGTGGAATCTCTTTCTCCAGTGAATTGTTTAATTGTTTCCAAAGTTTCTTGACTAGATGTGGAAGGACTTATACCTTACAGAATCATACCTTACAGACAATGTCAGGCTGTTGTTTGATGAGTATGTTTATTTCTATTCACTGTTTTCTGCCAGCTCTCCCATTCTAGAAACATATCCATATATTAGCCACAATCCACTCAGATTTGATTTTGCAAACTGGGCTTTGAGCTTTACCAAAACTTTTCTAAAAATCAAAATATTTGACATCCATTAATTCTCATTCATTTGTCTCCCAGTCTGTTTCGCAAACATAATTCCCATTTCATAAATCTATGTTAGTGTTGTCTATGACCATTACTTTCAACCCCAATAATTTCTCCGAAACCATTTACTTACTATGTTCTCTGTGCTATGTACTCTATCATTTTCCTACACCAGACTTGGTTTTCCTTGTATTGTTTGAAAGTTCTGTGAAGACAAAACTGAAGTAGTGGCTTCATAGTTCTGCCATTTCCGTGTTCCCCATTCTATATTCTCTGGTTTCAAACTGTAAGGCAACTGCACTTGTTACTCATATTTTTCACATTGATATAATTTATCAAGTTATTACGGTTCACTCCTATAACCCTTGCGAATATACTCTTCAGAAATTCATCAATTCCTGCCACAAACTGCTCAATAATTGAACATCCACATCAAACACTCACAGGAGCATAACCTCTGTGCCAAAAGAAGTACAGCACGATCTATATTAGTCCCACTTCCCAACAGCAGGGCCATAGCCTGGAATGTTATGACAATTCCAAGTGCTTGTCCAAGTACTTTTTAATGATTGTGAGGTTACCCGTGATAATTCCCCTCTCAGGAAGTAATCCCAGAACACAATAACCTCCAGGTGAAAAAAAGTTTAAATCCTCTCTGAACCTCAAACGTTTCACTTTAAAAGTGTGCTCTTTTGTTCTTGACCCTCTGACTAAAAGGAACAGCTGCTGTCTATCCACCTTGTCCGTGTCGCTTATAATTTTATCCGTCTGAATCATGGACCTCTCAGCTTTCTCTGTTCTTTATACTGTTCGACTTGTCCGTGTAGAAATTCGTGGAATTCTTCCTGATTTCGCCTACTTGTACTTCTCCATGTCCTTCTGTTATTCAGTCCGCTCTATGTTTCTAAGTTTTACTGCAATCACCTCTCATGTTTTGAAACTCGAGATCACAGGCTGATTTTCCACATCAGACAATCTTGCCATTTTAGGGATTAATCTGGATAATACCTTTTGCAGTTCCTCTGTAGTCAATATATTCTTTCTTAGATTGGGACTCCGAACGGTACACAATACTCTAAGTGTAGTCTCATGAACACTCGATGCAACTGGTGCACAACATCCTCTATATTCCAATTACATTCACATGAATGTAAGCCTAATTTTTACTTTCCCATTTGCATATATTCTTCCTAATACCTCTCGCTTTAACTTTTCTTATGAGCTTACTGTGTGAGTTATTTGAAAAAAAAAGCTCATGAATATCCAACTTCACGTTATCCATTGGTTCTTCATTGCCTATGTCCACAAGAATCATCTTCAAACCATTCCAAAAAAAAAACGTTTGCCACTTCTGGTTTTCCTTTCATCGGTACATTCTCCCACTCCCCAGTTATGTTATTGCCTTCTAAATATCTCGGATGACAAGATAACTGGTCTGTAGTTCACCACTCTCCAAATCCAACCTTTCTAAAACTGTTGGATAATATTTATAACCTTTGCCTTATCCAGATTGGCTAAATGCCTTTCGGGAATGAGTCGGAAAATAAAGTGAAAACCCGCGATGCACTCAACATGTCTATTGCTGCTTCCTCTGAAATTCTTGTATGAAGTACATCTAGTCTGTCAGATTTATAAATACTCAAACCAGCTTTCTTTTCAAAGATAACCCCAACATTGATAACAATGATCTTAGACTTTATTGACAAAGTCCCATGGTTACTTGGTATTTCTGGAAGATTTTCTGGACATTCTTCCATGAAGATAGACACAAAGAAACTGCTTCTTTTCCCTGCGATTTCTCTGTTCTCTGCAATAAATTATCCTGAACGCGCACCAACTGTTCCAAATTTGACCTTGTTTTTATTTTTTTCATACATTTTTATACAATTTTTTACAGTCTTTATGTGTTTCTTTTGTTTGCACGCTTTTTCTCTTTTTGATTTTCTTCTCAGTTTCTTGATCATCCTTTGCTGGATCCTACATTTCTCTGAATCCATTGGCTTACTGCAACACTTGGCATTTTTTTAAGCTGCCTCCTTTCATCTAATAGGTAGATGAAGGTGGGTTTGAAAGTGCAAGTCGAGGGGAGGGTGGATCAGATTGATAGGAAGGAAGGTGAACATGTAGGAAAATTCAAAAGTGCGGTGCTGACTTGGAAGGTTGGAGCGACGTAAGGTGGGATTAGGGAAATGGGGCAATGGGGAAATCCACTATGATCCACTGTGGTTGGAGCGTCCCAAGGCAGAAGAGGAGGCTTTCTTCCTTCAGGCTTCTGGTGGCTCGTGTTTGGTGATGGATCAGGCTTAGGGCCGTCATGTCCTTGGCAGAGTGCGAAGGGTAGTTAAAGTGCTCAGCCACAAGGCGATGGAATTGTTCAATGTCGCTGTCCCAGAGATGTTCTCTGAAATGATCTACAAGTTGACCTCCTGCCTCGCCAATGTAGAGAAGACCACATTAGGTTAAATGGATGCAGTAGATGAGGCATTCTGTCTCCCTTCGTCACCTATCACTTTCAATCCTACTTTCATCTACCTATCGCAATCCCAGCTACCTCCCTCCTGCCGCACACCCTTCCCATTTACCTCTCAGCCCTCTTGGCCCATAAGCTTCATTCCTGATGAACGGCTTATGCCAGAAACATCGATTTATCTGCCCTTAGTATGCTTCCTGACTGTGTTTTTCCAGCACCACATTTTTCGACTCTGATCTCCGCATCTGCAGTCCCCACTTTCTCCTCACACTTTCATGGCTTGCATGACTCAGATTTATAACGGTTACTTCAAATAAAACAAAAATTGTCGTGTACTCAAACAGCATAAAAGAAAAACAATACATTGTGGTCACTGTTCCCAAAAGGTCCTTTCCAGCACAAGTTTCAATTCGCTCTTCTGATCACTCAACACCAATTCCTAAATAACCTGATCTCGAGCTCAGTGCTCGACATAATGTTAATGTAAACCATCTCACACGTGGTCATGAAATCCATTTTTCCCAGCATTAGCATTCAATTGGGTTAACACAGTTTAGATATAATGTAAACAGTACATTATTACTGCAGTACCCACAAATGTGAATATCTCATTTCCTGTTTTATAACATGTCCAGCATTTGTACTGCAGCTTTCACTTTGATATGTCACTCCCAACAATGTTTGCTCCTCCTTGCTGTTTTTGCGCTCCACCTTACTAGATTCTGTGGAATCTGAGCGACGTGGGCTCTGGGGAGATTAATGGTAGAGATCATCTCGCCACATCATTTATGATCTTCTCAAACTTTAATTTCTACAGATCTCCCGTTATGCTGATTTTAGTGAAGGACAATGATCTTCCAACAATGCTCTGTATTCCCCCAGGAGCTGAGACAGCTCTAAGCTGGGTGGGAACCTTTCAGCAGGCTGGTAAAGTATTGCTGCTGCTGTACAGGGTCTTAGTGAGATCACATCTGGAGTAGTGTGTACAGATTTAATCTCTTCAATGAAGAAAGAATGTTGTTATATTGGAAGCAGCTCAGAGATGATTCCCTCAACTGATTCCTGCAAGGTGCTAGCTTATAAAGAAAGGATGATCAGGTTGACCCAGTAGCCATTGGAGTTTACAAAAATTAAGGATGATCTTATTTGAACATAGATGACAGAAGGAGTCAACAAGTGAAGTGAATTACACAGACAGTGGAGGAATCCATTCCGTTCTCCAGCCTGTTACACAGGAACAACAGAAGGATATTCAGACCTTTTACCCTGGAATAGGACGAGGTTTTTCAGCCCCTGGAGCCTGATATACATTTACAGAAGGAGGCCAATCAGCCATTCGAGCTTATAACAGTAGGCCATGCTGCACCAGTATCCTTGAGGAGAAAGTGAGGTCTGCAGATGCTGGAGATCAGAGCTGAAAATGTGTTGCGTTGAAAATGTATGCGTTTCGGGCATACGCCCTTCTTCAGGATTCTCCTGTTCCCTGGATGCTGCTTGACCTGCTGCGCTTTTCCAGCAACACATTTTCAGCTCTGCACCAGTATCCTATTAAATAGCAACAGGATCAGTCCATTCAGCCTCCTCAAATATGTTACATAGGAACTGGAAGAGGTCACACATTGACTGGAGATTGTTACACTGGGATAACAGGAGGCCATTCAGACCCACCGAGCCTATTGCAAGGGATTTGGATCAGGATAAAAGCTATCTGAGACTTCTTTCATGAAAAAGGAAGCGGTAATTTAGACACGTGGTTGTTGTATGGGAACAAGAGAAGACCAATCAATCCCTCGGTCCCATCTTTGGGATACATGAGGAGACCGTTCAGTATATCCACCTGTTATGGAGAAATATGAGAAGACCCATCAGCTCCTCAAAATGTTAGACAGCAACAGGAAGATTCCATAATCTCCAAATCGTCTAAAACATCGACAGGAGGAGGTCATTCTCTTACACGGCATTTGGAGCAGATCTCTTAAACACGTTTGCCCATTAAACAGGAATTCAAAGAAAACGCAAAGGGTTTCGAAAGTGAAGAACTTATAACAATGGTATGCATTAGGGACTAAAGTGCTACAATAAACTATTGTAATTTAAGTCAAATTGTTAGAGTCCATTGTTCAGCACATTTGCAAACTCAAACCACAATTCGTCAGAGTCAACATGGTTTTACGAAGGCTAAATCGTGTTTGAATTGTTTGCTTGAGTTATTTGAAGATGTCACAAACAAGGTGGATCGTGGGAATCCAGCAGATGAAACATATCTGGTCTTCCTGAAGGCATCGGATATGTCGCTTCTCCAAAGAGTAAGTGGTAAGATCAGACAACATGGGTTTAGGAGTAATTTATTAGCTTGGATGGAGGATTGGTTTACCAACAAAATGGAGTCAGATGGAATTAATATGTCATTTTCTTTTGGCAACTGCAATTTGTGAGGTGCCATTGATTTCATTACTCATGCCTCATACATTTGCGATCGATGGTGGTACTGTACTCGGTTGATGGGATAGAAAATGCGGTGCCACATTTTCAGATGACACTAACATTGGTACGAAATTACTTCGGTTAGATGATGCAAGAGACTTAAAATTATATGGATAGGTTGGATGAATGGGCCAACATTTGGCAAGGAAAATAAAAGAGAATAAATATGGGGCTATTCAAGTTGGCCAGTATAATAGAAAGACAAATTATTATCTGAATTGGGAGAATGTTCAAAGTGTTTAGGTGCAGAGGGATCTGAGTGTCTGCTTGCATATCACAGAAAACATGCCAGCGGGTACTGCAAGTAATGAGAAATGGAAGCATAATTTCAGGGTTTATTTATAAAATGATAGAGTAGAAAGGTAGGGAGTGTTGGTGTCGCAATAAAAGGCATTAGTGAGGCTGCATCTGGAGTACAATTTGGATGTCCTGCAGAATGAGGTATTTCCATTCGAGGCAATTCAGAAGAGCTTCATTAGATTGATTCCATATTTGAAGTGTTTGTCTTATGAAGAGAAATTGAGCAGTTTAGGCCTATATACTCGAGTTTATAAGAATGAAAGGAGATCTCATTGAGGTCTGTAAAATGCGAAAAGTAATGGAAAGGCTAGATGTGGAGTGGATTTTTTTCATGTGGCGCAATCTACAACAAGAGACTACAGATTTAGGAGGGAGAGATAGCAGGAAAGTGGAACAGAGGCCGTGTTGACATCAGCACCATCGAAGGGTTGGATACCTCACAGATGCTCCGTGTTCTCATTCAACCCTTTGACTGTGTTGCCCAGGAATGGGGGAGGACTGGGTCTCATACAGGAAACAGGCACTCAGGATACATCAGTCTCAATCAGTTAGTCAGAAAGTAACCAGTAAGGTCACACAGTGACCAGCGCTGGGTTCTCAACTATTTACAAACTATATTAATGATCAGGAGGATGGAACAGATTTACTGATGCTGAGTTTGGTGATGTTAAGCAAGGGATAAGATTACCAAGAGAGGTGGAAAGTCTGCAAATAGATACAGAGAGATAAAGGCAATAGATAATAGTTTGGCAGGTGGAATTTAACATGATATAACCTGTCATTTCATTTACAGGAATAATGGAAAGCAATATGTTTCTGAAATGGAGAGGGATTACAGGACTTAATGATACTGAACGAAAAGGCCGTGACTGCTGCCAGGACAGTGGGCATTCACCAACACGATGTACTGTGCATGGACACACTGTAACATTAATAGAGAGAGAGAGAGAGCTCCTTCAGTTCCTCTACCTCTCCCCATTGACATGGATACTCTGCAGATGCCATATACACCATTCGGAATCCCACTATACTGGATACACCCGGCAGCTCCCTGCTGAGGGAGAAACAATGTATTTACCTCATCCATCATATAAATCCTCCATTACCGAATGGTGATATTGATGTTGAGATACTGGGAAATGATGGATATGTCACCTAGTCCTGCCTGGAAAGTTCTGGATCATAGAAGCTGAATGAAACGGTGACCCTCACAGACACTGGCAGCACCATCCTCCCCCTGCTGTGAAGCTGCAGGTCGTGTTGAAGGAGGTGACGCCATTCTATGACCAGCTCCTGGTTCAGTCAGGGCTCCTCACACTCTGCTCCTGGGTCAAGTGGAGCTTGAGAAGCTGTTCCTGGGAAACCCGGGGTGGATACAGCAGATCCCACTCCCCCCACACACACACACTCCGTGGTTTCAGAGCTCCCCCTCTCTGCAGCCTCTGCTCCATTTGTTGTTCACGTTGCAGGCTTTGATGTTGTAACTACAGTCCCCATGCTCCATCCAGAGTTGGGTCACCAAATCCTCAGGTCTCCCTGAATGTCTGAGGCAGCTTACAGCACAACCTCCAGCAAACCATCCCCTGCCCAAATACTAAATTTTCAATTAAAGGAGTCAGTCAGAAACCCCTCGGTACAAATGTTGTGGACCAGTCAGATCCCCGATAAATATTTTAAGAAGGCCGTTTAGACCCAAACCTTTCCTTATTTTGAATATAGATGTGAAGTGTGCCTCACAGATATATTGTGACTGGTCAAACCACTCGGCATTGAGCAAAATATAATCTATTCAAATGCTTTAGTTAAAATACAATCAAAGAAAATAGCATTTTGGAATAGTTTATATGTTGGAACACTTACACAAACATTAGCTACCGTACCTTCTTGGTATACGCCGCTTGGCACAAAGATACATTCAAATATAATCCTTACAGCAGTTTTCCAATCCAGGGGGAAACAACATCAACAGAGATCTCAGAGAAAAGCAGCGAGGTCTCATGTATTGAAACTTCCAACCCTTTTGGGATCCCCAGCAGCTCCTTAATGCTGCAGCTGAAATAAAAAAAAACGAAACCTTGTCTGGGAGAGCTGGCCACTGCCCTTCCATTGTTCCCACTGTTTTAATGAAACCTAAAATCTCAGTTATTTACTTAAACTGTTTTCAGACTGCAGTTCTGCACCTCTGCCTATAAAATCTCTCTTCAAAACAAAATCAAGAGAAAATAGCCTTTTTACAGTGGTAATATTTGCACAATCCATCTTTAATACAATAATTCATCAATATATAACAGCGGATTCATTTTATACCTCCTAATCTCCCTCTATTAGTAGACTGTAATGCATATACATTACATAGACTGTGAGCATACAAATGTTCACAACTAGTTTCGATTTCAGTCATTTTATTCCTGCCACAGGATGCCTTTGTATTTCTTCATCCAAGTCTCCACAACGTATCAAAACTTAGATTTTCTCGCCCTGTCACCTGTGCAATTTCAAACTGAATGACAGCAATAATAAGCTCAATTGAAACAGAGTGGTATTTTTCTCCCTAAATTTCTCCAAAAACCTTAAGGGGGTCACGATTAGTGATAAAGATTTGTCTCAGGTATGTTATTCGCAATTTATATACTGAAATGTTGTAACGCCAAAAACAAGCTCAAGACCCACCTTTCAAAATGTCTTTGTTTGATCCTTTCAAACTCAATGTGCGTTTAACCAGGGGCCATTTTTTAGATCCCTGAAACACTGTCTGTCGGCTTCTGGCCCAAGCTCATATGCACTTCAGGTGGCTTTCTTCACCACCCCATACTGGCCAGATATCTCCTCCGATACGGATGCAAATACCTATCAGCTTTGTTTCGATCAACTAAATCCACATGGTCACTGGTCACTGCATTTTTTTAGCCACTTTCTCAAATGAAATTGAAAAGGCTTCCCATCCTTCTCATCAAATGTCGAGAATGCCTGGATGCATTTAAACAGAACCCCATTAGGCCATTGGTTACAATAGGGTTGCTCAACCTCAGTATCCTCCTCATCCTGCCATCTCCGCCCTCTATGTCAACTTTCCTCTCTAATTGCTAAGTTTTGAAGTTGAAACTCTCTGCTTTTCTTTTCTCCTTTTCTCTCTTCCTTCTTCATTTCCTTTTCTTTTATTTCGACTTTTCATCATAATTCAAACTGTTTCAATTCCTTCTCATGTTCAAAGTGCCTCATTGAAGTTGAATTCCAGCCGTTTCCAAAGAGTCTGATGGTAATTCTACCAAATGTAATTGCCAAGCTATAGCTGTAATTATCTCTCATTTTCTCACAGTCAAACGCAACCCCAACTCCAGCTTGTCTGTCAATTCCTACAGCTTTGCCTTCATTACCTTTTGTAAAACCCCCAACTTCACTTCTTCCACACCCAGAGAACTCTTAATGACTGAAAGAATCTTTATATACAAGACACTTTTTAAACCAACCGAAGTCAGCATCCGGAACAAAAGACACTGACAGCTACTAAACACGACCTTTGAACGCAATAGTCTCCCAGTGCATAATCTCCAGTGTCTGCATGACCTTATTCTGGATTCTCTGGTTTCCTCCCACAATCCAAAGATGTGCATGTCAGGTAAATTGACGATGCTAAATTGTTCTTAGTTTTCAGGAATGTGTGGGTTGGGTGCCTTAGTCGGGGTAAATGTGTAATAATAGGGTAAAGGAATGGGTCTGGGAAGGTTACTCCTCGGAGGGTCGGTGTGGACTTGTTGGGTCGAATGGTCTGTTCGCACACTATAGGGATTGTAATTCTAAACCCAATTTGGTATTTTTGATTTAGAACTTGCAAGAGTCCCCAGTTTGCTATAAACCAACTGGACTGCCTCAATCTATTTTAAGAGGGTAGCTTGGATGCCAAACCTTTCTTATTTTAAAGGTAGATGTGAAGTGGGTGTTCCAGATGTGATGTTACGAGTCAAACCACTCACCATTAAGCAAAACACAATTTATTTAAACACTCTAATGAAAATCCATTCAAAATGACGAGGAATTTAGAATAATTTAACTATTGGAAACCTTAACCGAATAATGGATACAGTACCTTCTGCAAATGAACTGTTCCAATATGCTAACATCACCGAAACACACCCGTTGGCAAAAAGGTACATTCAGACATACATTCTTGTATACAGTTCTCCAATCCAGGAGGAAACAGCATCAAGTCAGGTTTCAGAGAGAGTAGCAGCTATGGATCAGTTACTAGGCCGTTGTTTCTACTATTTATTAAAAAGCCTAAAAGCGTCGCAAGTTGTTTACTTGAGCCGTTCTCAGCAGGCAGTTTGGCCTTTAAGATCTCTTATATGAAAAAAAGAGAAATTAATCTTTTTATTAAGTGACAACATTGTCACACAATTTAGATGCCTGGTCCTTTACTCGAGGGGCTTCCTCGTGTTACTGATCGCAAGGTCACCTGAGAGGGACAAATTCAGGTACAGACCAAGTTACAAGGATGTGACTCATAACTTCTGAAACACCCCTGTCCATGGACCATCACATGGGACATACCGGGAAGTGAACATCAGCCTGACACACACCATGTCACTGTTTCTCAGCTTCACAATGATTGCACTCGATACACTAGGGAGCCAAAAGCAAAGGCCAGGGAAAGATACAGAGGGACAGAAAGATTCACATTAAAGACAGAAACAGACAGTTAATTAACTGAATAGATGTTGTGGAAGTATGAGGAAAAAGGCAGAGCAATGGGACTAACTGGAGAAGTGAGATCTTCGAGAGAAAATTTACAAGAATGAGAACATTGAATAAAGGCATTGTCAGATCAGCTGAAATGGTTTGTTATATCAAATTCTGAATCTGCTTGACAGAACACCACAAACAACATAAACTGGGACAAGATGACAGCCCAGCGTGGAGAGCTGTGCAGACCATGCTAGTGTGTTGCTCAGTAAACTGCATTATCTGCCCAGCATGGAGAGTATTGCAAACGTTACTATCATATGCTAACCATACTCGCATTAGATTACTGCCTAAAATGGGAAGATTTGCTGTGTGTGTGTGTTCATTAGAAACTGAGGGAGAGTGCGTGTGTGTGCACGATTGGCGTGGTTGAATGCGAAACTCATTGTTTGAGAAGGAACGCACATGGAGGAAACTTTTAAATACGAACAAATGGCAGGCTTTTTGTTAATCAACAGAGAGAACGAGGGAAGTTTCATGGACAGATGAGAAAAAGTGTTTGAGAATATTAAAATAAAGTCATTGCCAGACACAACAGCAATATACATCGGCGTGCACATGAATGACAGATGGATGGGGGTTTGGTGTGAATTCGAATCAGATTTGCTTCGGCAGGTTTGAAGCCGGGAGTGTCAGCAGCAGATTATTGGCTTCATTAAGACTGTACTTCATAGCTCAAGGTTCAAACAGCAGATGCAATAAACCTCTGAGATATATTCTGAAGTGGTGAGTATTTCAAGTTAGAAATGGTCAGGGAATGGTGTCAGGAATCAGCTCATGGTCAAAGGGATCTCCCACAGTCGTGACTTGTCTGCTTCAGCCGCAGTTATTAGCCAGGGATGGGAGGGAAACAGTGGAAGGAAGTGGAGTTTGTAACCAGAACAGTAGAGTGTGACCTCCATGCTGTGAATATTTAAATGACAAAGGCAATGATACGATAAATTGTAGTTCTCCGCTGGAACTGAGAATGTCAACATAGAGACCCGTGAGTAACACTGCCAGAGCAGAGAGGGAGACAGTAATTGAACACGTTCATTGATATAGTTAGTAGTGGTCTGTAGAGTGAATATATGGATCGAGAGTTTCAACAGGAAAATAATAGTGACAAGAAGTATAGATTATATGAAAGAACAGTAATACAGTCATACTGGTGTATAGAAAAAATCTGGACAGTAACACTTACCAGGAACACCGACGATAGCCAGGAAAGGATAATAAAAATATTGAATATTTTTATTGAATATTGAGAAGAGTGTAATAGATCCGCAATGATAATGACCACCAATAAAATGCAGAAAGATACCAAACATAATTGGATAAACTCCTGTCTATTTTTGGAACATGCCAGTCAAATGTTCCCAGATTCTGATATATTTTTGGAACATTCCAGTCTAATGTTCTCAGATTCTGATCTCTCCTCCCCCTCTCTCCAAATCTGCTGATCCCTGTCAATGCTGTCGGTGATGGTCCCGCTCATGTTATGGGATAACACATTCAACGGCGCCCATTTATCATTTAAAGATGGAAACCATCCACTGGAAATATTAGAATTCATGGAGATTGGCATTAATCACAGTCAATGAACAAACACTGGGAAACCGAGCAAAAGCTACAACAATGGATGAATGGGCACAGCACAACAATCAACAGACAGGAGTGTTCCCTCCCAGTTGGGGAACACTTCAGTGGCCCAGGACCTTCAACCTCGGACCTTCTGGTGACCACCCTCCAAGGCGGACTTCAGGACAGGCAGCAGCGAACAGCGGCCAAGCAGAGGCCGATGGCTAATTTCGATAAACATAGGGAGGACCGCAACTGGGACCTTGGGTTCATGTCACATTACAGGTGACCATCATTGCACTATGCACACACACAGGCACTCCTATACACACACATACATACGGACACACATGTACACAGACACGCACACAGACACGCACGCACACCCTTACAGACACACACAATCCCACACTTCCACGGCATCCTCTCAGAGACCTAGACCACTCTACATACTTGGACACACATATGCACTTTCTCTCACTGATACTCAAAACTCCCCACCCCAGACACGCACACAAACTCCCACACTCACAAATGCACCCCCTCACAGACTTAAGACACTCTACATCACTCCACACACATATACATTTTCTCTCACGCTCACAGCCCGCCAACCCAGACAGACACAGATACACACACACACACAAACCGACAAAGATCCACATCACACACATATATTTTGTGGGATGGTTTTGTACTTGCAGAGTTACATAGTAATTTGCTCAAAAACTGCATGAATTCATGTAAATCTCTGAGCTCAAAAACTGCATGGATTCATGTAAAACTCTGTTATCTCACTTTTAAGATTAGAATCAATTTAAACATCATGGCATACACAGAGAACACAGGGGGAGAATACCTTCAACATATTGTCTAGCCAATACTCACTTTTACGGCTAACGTAAGAATGCAACATTTATTTTAAAAAATATTTTGTGATTTACACATGAAAGAAGTGAAACTATCATGGTATTCGAACAGATGAAAGACTCAATAGACAATCAAGGTATTTTTCAATGTGTAATTTCAGTTACATCACACTGTAAATTTTTGCTATAAATTCTGTGCCTTAGAAGTGTGTCCTCCACTATCACCTGATGAACGAGCGGCGCTCCGAAAGCTAGTGTGCTTCCAATTAAAACTGTTGGACTATAACCTGGTGTTTGTGATTTTTAACTTTGTACATCCCAGTCCAACACCGGCATCTCCAAATCATGACTGAGCAAACAGGCTCAATTAACCAGTTCCACATATCACTTTTCATATAACTACAGAACAGAACATTTACTGGATTTGGATGGAATGGATGAGGGTTGCTGAGGGATGGACCATAAATCTTTAAATATTATTTTAAACTTGGATATGAGAGTATTAACAGAACACTGCAGGCTTCTATATATGTTACACTCTCTTTATGAAACAGGCAGTTATAAAATAGCAGATAGGTTGCATAAAGAAAAGTCAGGTGGGCAAGTTTCTAGATTCCTTATTGACCAGTGTGAGGCTACTCCTGGTTTTAAGTGCCCTGCTACCAAATCCTTTCATAACCTTGAGACAGAGCATTGAGACTGCTGCTCAGCAACACGCCGAAACAATTCTGTCCCTATGGGCCTCTTACAGAGGGATAAGAGAAGGCCATTCAGCCCATATTCGGCTGTTGCTGCTTGAAAAGGTGGAAACCTAAAATATTGGCACATTTTCACAACAAGGAGAAAGTGTGGACTGCTGATACTGGAGATCAGAGCTAAAAAATGTGTAGCTGGAAAAGCGCAGCAGGTCAGGCAGCATCCAAGGAGCAGGAGAATCGACGTTCCGTGCTTTTCCAGTAATACATTTTCGTGGAAAAGCACGAAACATCGATTCTCCTGCTCCTTGGATGCTGCCTGACCTACTGCGCTTTTCCAGCAACACATTTTTCAGCACATTTTGCCAACAGAATCATTCAAAACAAAGAGCTGTATCGCTGCAGCTAAATGAGGTGTTACTGAGAGGGGACCGGGAGTATATTATGTTGGTTGTCTTTCTGTAACGGAAAAGGGATGGACCTCCATCAGATACAGTTTAAAGGCTGCTCATAATCCACAGGTTGCTGTCTCATTTAATGTCTCGGGTCTGTTACACAAGGAGAAAGTGAGGACTGCAGATGCTGGAGATCAGAGCTGAAAATGTGTTGTTGGAAAAGCACAGCAGGTAAGGCAGCATCCAAGGAACAGGAGAATCGACGTTTCGGGCATAAGCCCTTCTTCAGGAACAAGGACAGGAGGAGGCCATTCAGCCTTTCCAGTCTATTACATAGGGCCACGAGGAGCCCATTCAGCCTCTCGAGCCTGTTACAAAGGGGCAGAAAGTGTTTCTTTAACTTTCTGTTACGCATAAATATTAATTTTAAATTAGTTGTGGAATAGGAAAGACCTGATGTAAACATTAAAGTTCTAACTTTGACCAAGGCCAACTTTGAAAGGGATGGCGAGCCCTGTGCAACGCTAATTGGAATACCCTATTCACAGGTAAAGGGATGGTTGGAAAATGCAAGGCCATCAAAACCTGTTTTCAGAGATTCCAGAGCCAACGTGTTCATATTGGTGAGAGGGGCAAGGCTCGTGGGTGCAGGGAGTTCTAGATTGCTAGATATATTGATGCTTTGATCAAGGTAAGGAAGGAGGCATATGTCAGGTAAACAGAGCTGAGATAAAGTAAATCCCGAGAGGAGTACGAGGGAAGTAAGTGCATAGTCAATGCGGAAATCGGGCCAGAAAAATGTGGACATGAGATGGCTTTAAAAATAGGGTTAACGGGGCATTGAAGAAATTCTACAATTCCTTTAATGGCAAAAGATTAACGAGGGAGAGAACAGGGTCCCTTCAAGATCAGTAAGGCTACCTATGTGTGGAACCACAGCAGATTGGAGGGATACTAAACAAGCATTTCTCCTCAGTATTTACTGTGGCGGAGGTTACAAGAGCGAGAGAATGAATAAATATATAGTGATACATTGAAAAGTGTCTATATTACAAGAAGGTGCTTGACATTTTAAAACACATAAAGGTGAACAAATCAATGGGACCTGATCAGTTGTATCCCAAATGTTTGTGGGAAGCTAGGAAAGAGATTGGTCAGAATTTTGCTGATATCTTTGTATCATTGATTTCCACAGGTGAGGTGTCAAAAGACAGGAGGACTGCTAACATAGTGTCATTATTTAAGAAAATAAGGAAAACAACAGGTAACGATAGATCGGTGAGCCTGACGTCAATGGTGACTAAATTGTTGGAGGGGATTTTGTGGGAAAGGATCTACGTGCATTTAAAAAGACAAGGACTGAAGAGGGCTTTGTACATTGGAGATCACATCTCACTGATTGGTGTAATTTTTTGAGGAAGTGATGAAGATGATTGACGATGGCAGGACAGTGGATGTTGTCTTTATGGAATTCAGTAAGAAAACCAATATGTTCTACATGGTAGACTGGTTAACAAGGTTAGACTGCCTGGGATCCAGGGAGAGCTCGGCATTTGGATCCAACATTTTCATGAATATTGGAGACAGGGCGTGACAGTGGACATTTCTTCATTAAACTTGGAGACCTGTGACCAGTGGCGTGCTGCAAAGATCAATAATGGGTCCACTGCATTTTGTGACTTATACAAATCATTTGCATTTGAGTATATGAAGTATGGTCAGTAAGTGTGTAGATAATAACAAATTTGGTGGCATCGTCGACAGTGAAGAATGATCCCTCAGACTATAACGGGAGCTTGTTTAGGTAAACCGAGGAGAGGCAGATAGAGTATAATTTAGTTCCGTGTGAGGTGTTGCATTTTGGGAAGACAAATCAAGTCAAGACATATCGGTAGTGCCCTGTTGAAAGCTGCCAATGAAGAACTCCATATAAATTATCGAATCCCTACAGTTAGGAAACAGGCTTTTCGGCCCATCTTGGCCACACCGACCCTTTAAACAATATCCCACTGGACAAACACATGCCCTATCCGTCTGAGCCTGCATTTCCCATGGCTAATCCACCTCCCCTACACATCCCTGGATATGGTGCGCTATTTAGCATGGCCAATCTACCCTTACCTGTATATCCTTATACTGTCAGAGTAAAACATAGCACCCGCAGGAAACTCATGCAGACACGGGGAGAATGTACAAACTCCACACAGCCAGTCATTCAAGGATGGAATTAAACCCAGGTCGCTGCCCTGTGAGGCAGCAAAGCTAGCCTAGTGGTGCAGGTTCTCCGTTCCTTGAAAGTGCTGTCACAGGTAGATAGCGCAGTGAAGAAGGCACTTGGTGATCTTCCATTTATTGGAGCGTGCTTTGAGTCGAAACGTTTGCATGACAAAATCTGTACAGGATATTGGTTTGGCCACTTTTGTAATATTGCCTTTCATTCTTGTCTCCCTGCTGTCGGAAAGGCGTTGTCAAACTTGAAATGATGCAGAAGAGATTTAAAAGAATGTTGCAGGTGTTGCAGTTTACATTGGGGTCCATGTAATCTAATCTTTCAGTGCGGCCTACCATGTGGAACCTTATCAAAGGCCTTACTGAAATCCATATAGACTACGTCCAGAACCCTGCCCTCGTCAACATTCCTCGTCACTTCTTCAATATAGTCTATCAAAATTTGTCAGGCATGATCTGCCATGCACAAAGCTATGCTGACTGCTCCAAGTCAAACTCTGTCTTCCCAAATACATGCATATCTTATATCTCCCAACCTTCTCAAGTGGTTTCCAGAAACAGATGTGAAGTTTACTGGTCTGTATTTCCCAGGCTTTTCTTTGCAGCCCTTCTGAATAAGGGCACTACATTTGCTACTGCTCAGTCTTCCGGGACCTTACCCCTGAACTATCTTCTCTCGCCTCGTGCCGTGTTCTTACATATATCTGGTCAGGACCAAGAGATTTATCTGACTTTGTGCATTCTAATATGTCAAACAGCACCTCTACTGTGATATGGACAGTACCAAGATATCACAACTAACCTCCCAAAAGTCACAGGTCTTCATTTCTTTCTTCATGATAAACACAGAGGGGGAACTGAGGACCTCACCCATCTCTTGAAGTTTTACACGTGCGTGCCCATTTTGGATTTTAAGGCGTCGTATTCTCTCTCTAGTTGTTCTTTTTCTTTACTATACTGAATTTGGATTCACCCTAATCTGCTCAGCTAAGGCTATCTCATACCCCACTTTAACCCTGCTGATTTCCTTCTTCAGTAAACTCCTGTGTCCCGTGTGCACCTCCAGAGATTCCCTTGGTCCCAGCTGCCTGTACTTGAGTGACGCCTCCTTTTTTTCTGGTCAGAGCCTCAATATTTCTTGTGATCCAGGGTTTTCTCTTCCAGCCTCATTTTCCCTTCCCCCTTACAGGAACATGCAGACCTTGAACTTGAGCTATCTCACTTTTGAAGCCCTACCACTTGCCCGGGATCCTTTTACCTGGAAACAAACTACTCCAATCAAGCCCTGCAATCTCCTGTCTAATTCCAACAAAATGCGGCTTGCCCCAGTTTAGAACTTGAATCTGTGGGCCAATTTCGTCCCAACCATAACTATTTTAAAATTAATACAGCTCTAGTCACCTTTCCCAAAATGGTCACCCACTTTACCTCCGTCACCTATCCTGCCCTATTTCCCAACAGGAGGTCGAGTTTGTCCCTTCCCGTGTAGGACCCGCTACATGCTGCTTGTGGAAGCTTTCCTGAACACACTTAACAAATTACGTTCCATCTAAGTTCTTAAAACTCTGGAAGTCCCCGTCTATGTTAGGATAATTAAAATCACCTATTATGATAACCCTATTGCTCCTGCAAGTCTCGCCAGTCTACCTGCATATTTGTTCATCTAATTCCCATTGATTATTTGAAGGCTTATAATGCAACAGCTATAACATTAGCACCCCCTCTTACTTGTTTGCATAATTTACAAAATCTCATTGGATATTATCTCAGTTATTTCATCTTCAAATACTAGAGTGATACGCACCTTAATCAGAACTATTGGTATTTAAATTGTTTCCATTTACATCTCTTCCTCGCAGTGACTTGCATATTTGCAGCACCCCTTGTCAAGACACATTGGAGAAATGGAGCTGTCAATGGATGGGAGCTGCACATCCTGTCAGTTCCAACATTGGTTGCAAGTTTCCCCACATTGGGCTGCGATCGAACACAGTGTTACCGAAAAATGCAACAGCCTGGGTTTATATATGAATGAACCAGTGCGGACTGCACAGCTCCCCACGCTGGACATTTAGCCCAGGATTATAGATCAAGCATTGGTGTGGGCTGCACAGAGTTTCACTAGCCGGATCTACACAATGCTCCATCCTGAATATGTAAGGGATGGGCTGGTTATGTGAGTTGGATTGCGAATGTGAGAGAACTAAACATCTGGCTATGCCTTTATTTTGTGTTTTAATTCTTCTGATTGGACTCTTCAAATCCTGACTCATCTGGTTAGACCCAGCCCTCTGGATGAGTCATGGTGACTGTTGTTACAGCATCTGTGTCGGCAACATGACCAAAAAAATGTAACAGAGGCTGCAGAGAGGACAATCTCCGTAAAATGGAATGAGGGAATCACCATCAGATCAGCCGTGGTCTTAGTGAATGGTGGGGTAGGATTGAATGGACTACTAATGCAACTTATTCATATATTTCTGTTTATTCCAAGCAAACTCCCCTTCTCTCCCAGTTTCCCATACTGGTGAGGAGTGAGTGAGTCACCTCCTCCTGTTCCTGCGTAACATGATCCTCAGGCCTCAGTAGCCTGCAGAATTCCCTGTGCCCCAGTTTTGAGCAGTTGAATAACTGGCTCCTGTTCCTGTGTCCCAGTCTCGAACAGTTGAGTGACTGTCTCCTTTCCCTGTGCCCCAGTTTCAAGCAGTTGAATGACTGCCTCCTGATCCCAAGTTTGTGAAAATACATGCCCTTCTCCTGCTCCAGAGTAACAGGTTCCAATAGCTCTGTGCTCAACTGCTGCTCCTGTGGAATGGAGGTGAGGGTTCTGAATGGCCTCTTCACATTCTTTACAGCTTTTTCTTGACTAAAGACCTTTCCCCTGTTTCTGTAAAACACCATCAAAATCTGAATGATGTATTTTTGTATTTGACTCTCTGTAATTGAGCAAACAAGCCAACGGGCAGAATTCAGATGCTGAATAGCCTCCTCCTGTTCCAGTGTTATACACGAAAGAGTCAATAGACTCTTAGAGATGTACAGCAAGGAAACAGATCGTTCGGTCTGCTCATCCATACCGCCAAATATCCTAAATTAATCTCGTCCTCCTTGCCAGCAATTGGCCCATCTCCCTCTACACACTTCCCATGCATATATCCATCCAAATGCTTTTTAAATGGTGTAACTGTACCTGCCTCCACCATCTCTTTTGTCTGTTCAATCCATACACACAGCAGTCTCTGTGTGAAAATGTTCTCCCTCATGTCCCTTTTTAAATCTTTCTCCTCTCACCTTAAACCATTGTCTTCCAATTTTGGACTCGTCTATCCTGGGAAAAGACATTGACTGTTTACCGTATCTGACAAGCATCAATAACCTTCCCCAAACTGAAGGGATAAGGGTCACTGTATTCTCTCTTCTCCCTCACACTCACTGTATATCTGTTATAGCACCGACCCCGAACAAGGCTCATGGTTCACCACTCTCACTACTGCATGCAGCACCTTCCCTCTCTTTCTCTCTTGCCTTTCTAATGCCCCCCACATAATTATAGGATATTCTGGGGAATGCCAATTATGGAATATTCTAGGTATTATTCCAACTTATTCCCAGTTTCAGGAAAACGGCTGTGCCCCAGTGTGTAACACGAAAGAGGATGGAGTAGACATGTACGTTTTTAAAATCACACACAATTAAAATCCATCATGAGGCCATTCAGTACTTCAAGTATGTTCCAACATTCAATACGTTTGGGGGTGATCTGATGGTTTTCTCAGCTCCATGTTACAGGAACGTCCAGTCATTCAACCCCCAGGTTCCTGTTACCGAGCAGACGATTCTCAGACACTTCATACCCCGGGTTTCTTCTAGCATGTGTTCCGAAGGCATTTCCCATGGGGACAGATTCTCCTAACAATATATTTCATCTGATTTATAAATTCATGCAACAATCAGCATGCTTTCCACAGACCATTCAAAAACATGCACTTATTTTATGGTTATCGCTATCCAATCACAATTAGTCATCCTGGTTATTTCACTTATCTCACCTTATTGTATTCAGCCAAAGACAGCTTCCAACACTTGTCTCATTATAAAATACAATTTCGAGCAGAGAACATTTTTGTCTCAAATACACCTTTTCCCTTGTCATTAAAATTTCTCTTGCCCTTTTTCTGCGGCTGATTCTGTGTGTAGCAGCTGTACCGTCTCCCACTAAGTTGATTGGATGGTTGGTTTGTGGTGCAGAGGGAGGCCACTAACGCAGGTTCAATTCCCCACACTGACAGAGGTTACCATGAAGGGGATGCTCTCTGAACCTCACCCCATCACCCGTGTGGTGAACTTCAACGTAAACCACCATGAGTGGTCTCGCTAATGCGAGTTATTTGGGACTCTAATCTATCAATGTTAGCATTTTAATTTTTCAGCAATATTTTTTATTGAAAAAAATATTTTTATTATTACATTAAACCAATAACAAAACAACTCAAATAACTGAACAAAATTACACCCATGTGCATGTATATACAAAATATGTTGGTCTCGAAACGGACAGAAGAAAAACAAAAATAAACAATAAATAATAAATAAATAATATGGTTCAGCATAACAAAGTGATAGCTCTCGTTCTTCGAGAGCATTAACTGATACACATTCATGCGTTCATAATTCCTAATATGTGGTTCATTAGACAATATCGTCATGACTATATAAAAGCCCTTTTTAGAGTGGCAGATAAGCCTGTATCGCGGTAATCCAAAAGGGTTGCCATACCTTATATAAATCTATGCTTTTCGGTGCACCATACTGGTGAGAAATTCCAAAGGGATATTCTCCATGACGACCTTGCAACCACCAATAGACCCGGAGGTTTATCAGACATTGAAAACAACAGAATATTTTTCCTAGCACAGAAAGTATGGGGAGATACGAAAAGAGTATTGTGCATCAGTATTTACTGTGGAAAATGATATGGAAGATATAAAATGTAGGGAAATAGATGGTGACACCTTGCAAACTGTCCATATTACAGAGGAGGAAGTGCTGGATGTCTTGAAACGGATAAAGGTGGATAAATCATCAGTACCTGATCAGGTGTATCCTAGAACTCTGTGGGAAGCTAGAGAAGTGATTGCTGGGCCTCTTGCTGAGATATTTGTAATATGGATAATCACAGGTGAGGCTGCCGGAAGACTGGAGGTTGGCAAACGCTGTGCCATTGTATAAGAAGGTTGTTAAGTACAAGCCAGGGAACTATAGACCAGTGGGCCTGACGTTGGTGATGGGAAAGTTGTTGGAGGGAATCGTGAGGGACAGGATGTGCATGTATTTGGAAAGGCAAGGACTGATTTGGGATAGTCAACATGGCTTTGTGCGTGAGAAATCATGTCTCACAAACTTGATTTAGTTTTTTGAGGAAGTAACAAAGAGGATTGATGAGGGCAGAGGGGTAAATGTGATCTATATGGACTTCAATAAGGGTTTTGATGAGGTTCCCCATGGGAGACTGAATGGCATGGTTCGATCTCATGGAATACATGGAGAACTAGCCATTTGGATACAGAACTGGCTCAAAGATAGAAGACAGAGGGTGGTGGTGGAGGGTTGTTTTTCAGACTGGAGGCCTGTGACAAGTGCAGTGCCACAATGATTGGTGCTGGATTCACTACTTTTTGTCATTGACATAAATGATTTGGATGTAAGCATAAGAGGTACAATTAGTAAGTTTGCAGATGACACCAAAATTGGAGGTGTAGTGGAGAGCGAAGAGGGTCACCTCAGATTGACCAAATGGCCAATGGGTTGAGGAGTGGCAGATGGAGTTTAATTCAGATAAATGCGAGGTGCTGCATTTTGCGAAAGAAAGTCTTAGCAGGACTTATATACTTAATGATAAGGTCGCAGGGAGTGTTGCTGAACAAAGAGACCTTGGAGTGCAGGTTCATAGCTCCTTGAAAGGGGAGTTGCAGGTAGATAGGATAGTGATGAAGGCGTTTCCTTTATTGGTCAGAGTATAGAGTACAGGAGTTGTAAGATCATGTTGCGGCTGTACAGGACACTAGTTAGGCCAGTGTTGGAATGTTGCGTACAATTCTGGTCTCCTGCCTATCGGAAAGATGTTGTGAAACTTGAAAGGGTTCAGAAAAAAATTCAAGGATGTTGCCAGCGTTGAAGGATTTGAGCTATAGAGAGAGGCTGAACAGACTGGGGCATGGATAGGGTAAATAGGTAAAGTCTTTTCCCTGGGGTCGTGGAGTCAGAACGAGAAGGTATAGGTTTAGGGTGAGAGGGGAAAAATATAATAGAGAACTACGGGGCAACTATTTTACACAGAGAATGGTACGTGTATGGAATGAACTGCCAGGTGATGTCGGGGAGGCTGATACAAGTGCAACATTTAAGAGGCATTTGGATGGGTGAATGAATAAGAAGGGTTTGGAGGAATATGGGTCGGGTGCTGGCAGGTGGGACTAGATTAGTTTGGGATATCTGGCCGGCATGGACAGGTTGGACTGAAGGGTCTGTTTCCATGCTGTACATCTCTATGACTCTATGACCCTATGACTTACATTGATCTCTGTTTTTTGTTGCACCATGTTGGTGTGAAAGTCCAAAGGGATATTCTCCATGATGAGCTTACAAAGTCCCAACAGACCGGGGAGTTTTCAGACATACAACACGACAAAATATTTTCCCTAGCCCAGGAAGTAAAGATATATTTTTTTCCCATGTGCATCTCTGTAAGATACTCTGGGTAGGCCCAGTAAAAGAGAAACCGGGTCCATCTCCAATTCAGTCCCCAAGACCCACTGTAGCACATCTAACTCAGTGCTCCAATATATACGAGGCCTGCAGCAGTACCACATGCAATGCGTAAGAGTGCCTGTAGTCATTCTGCATTTAGGATACGCTGAAGATAATCCCACTTTGAATTTTGAGAGAAACCCTGTGAAGAATTTTCAACTGCATGGAATAGGTCCTATTACAGATCAAAATCCTTCGAGCATTTTCACAAATATCCTCGCATGTCTCTGAACAAATCTAAATCCCCAACTCTCTCGCACAGACGTCACGAAGCTGCACAGTCTTGTCTGCGGGGACACTCTCCAAGAAATGGTAAAGGGTACTGACAGAGAGTGTATTCTTTACAATAATCACCTGCTTCTCTGTATTGGATCTGTAAGTGTCTTATAAAATTGTGTTTTTTAATCAAATCTCTAATCAGGAAAAAAAATGAAATCTCTCCGAGGTAGTCCATACTTACGAGTTATTTTATCACACGGTATCATTGTTTCTCCTTCAAGAAAGACGTGGTGGCTCGGTGGTTTGCACTGCTGACTCATCGCACCAGGGTCACAGGGTTGGTTCCAGCCTTGGGTGACTGGCTGTGCGGAGATAGTACATTCTCAACTGTGACTGCGGAGGTTTCCTCCCACAGTCACAAACATGTGCATGTTAGATGAATTGGCCATTGCTCAATCGCTCAAAGTGTTCCAGGATCTGTACGTTGGGGCATTAATCAGGGTAAATATAAGATGGTAGGGGAACGGGTGTGGGTGAGTTAATCTTCAGAGGATCTAAGTGGACTTGCTGGGCCCAAGGACCTACCTGTTTCCACACTAAAGGGATACTACTAATTCTAAATCACCCAAACAAGGTATCCCCCTCGCTGCCCACAGTTTAAACCTGGAATCCATTATCCCCGGTATACCAATTTTAGGGTAAGAAACATGGTTTTGGCTGTATTGTCTCGATCTGACGCATTGTCCTTTAAGTTTTAACAGTATTGATAATCATTATTTTATGACAATATTCCATAAATGTTGTCATTTTATCTAAGAATAACAGACTAATAAGGGTTCACTTTGTCTAAGAGGGCTCAATGTCTAGCCATATTGATGCCGAGATCTCAGCGGCCCAGGCACTAACATACGATGACAAAAAACTTAATTGATTGTTTTTAATCGGGGAGATCTACTCCTCACAATCCGTGGGGCAGTTGCAATTTTGTTAGCGAGATAAAGAATCGCTTATGGTGCCAAATAAAAGAGCTAAACCAGCCATTATGTTTCCGAAATATCTGTCTGGGAAACATCATAGAAAGCATTTGAACTGGGTGTAGGAAATGAGGAAGGACATTCATTTTAATAACAGCTATCTGACTGAGCCAGGATATTGGAAATGCCTCCCATCTTTGAAGGTTTTGTTTAATTTTGTCAAACAAATGGACATAGTTCACGTTAAATAAATGATCAAAGACAGATGTAATGAATATATTGAAAGAGGGAAACCACCCCCGTGACCATTTAAAAGGAAACTAGGATTTGGCCTCAGTATCAGGTATTTCTCTAAGACCTCCCATAGGCATGGCCTCCAACTTTGTAAAATTAATCTTATCGCCCGGAAAGGCAACAAGCGAATTAATGCATTGCATCACATGAATTACCGAAATTGCGGGATTTGTCAAAAACATAAGACCCTTATATGCATACAATGTAATCTTTCATGACTACTATCCCAATTCTGGGGCAGATGTGTTGGTATCCCTACGGATGGCCTCCGCCAGTGGCTCAATCACCAACGTAAACAAAAATGGTGAAAGGTGTCAGCCTTGTT
This sequence comes from Chiloscyllium plagiosum, assembly GCF_037043375.1. Lineage (NCBI taxonomy): Eukaryota > Metazoa > Chordata > Chondrichthyes > Orectolobiformes > Hemiscylliidae > Chiloscyllium > Chiloscyllium plagiosum. The sequence goes on from NW_028270178.1 coordinate 41,482,162, forward strand.
CGGCTGCCTGGAGAAATATTAATATTACTGTGTGGCACAACATTAGTGAGAACTGCAGGCAGAGGATCGCGGTAAAGGACCCTCACCCACTTGATAAAAACTTTGCATATACCAAACCGTTCTAATGTACAGAAGAGATTCGGCCACTCAACCCAATCAAATGCCTTCTCTCATCTAAAGAGATCGATAATCCATGGACAGATTGTTGTTGACACTTTGGGATCATGTTGAGTAAATTCTTAACATTGTAGGAAGATCTACGGCCCTTTATAAAGCAAGTTTGGTCCTCTTTGGTAACGGAAGGCAGCAAAGATTCCAGCCTGAATGCACGGATCTCAGACAAGATTTTGAAACCAACATTTAAAAGTGAGATTGGCGTGTAAGAAGCACAATCCTCCAAGGTCTTCCTTTCGTCAGCATCAGAGAGATATGAGCCTCTCTTAAGGATGGAGGGAGGGGTTCGTGACTGTATGAGTGACGGAACATGTTAAACATCAGCCCTGACGATAGGTTTATAAATTATTTATAAAATTCACTCAGAAATCCGTCAGGAACGTGTACCTTTACATTCTGAAGCTGCTTCACACCCTCCTGTGCTGACGTGGTGCATTAAGACACAACACTTATTCAGGGGTTACTCCTGGAAGACCCAGGTTCTTGAAAAATAACTCCATCTTAATCCATCTATCCTCACAATGTTCAGTCTGAAATAATTCGGAGAAAAATCTCGGACAGGAGGCATTAATCTTTTTGGAATTGAAGATAAGGATCCCAGTATCTTCCCTAAATGAGGTAATGGCTTAAGAGGGGCGATTGTTTTCCTGGCAAGATAGAATAAATAACTGCCCGGCTTATCACCATGCTCAAACAGCCTTTGTTTTGCAAAAGTAAGTTCCTTCTTGACTGTGTGTGTGAGCGTGGAATTCACCGTAGACCGAAGCGTTGTAATCCTCTGCAGCTTAGCCACTGAGGGTCTATCACAGTATGCCCTATCGGCTGCCCTCAGCTGTGCCTCAAACTAGCGTTCCTGCTCCCCCTTCTGCTACATCCAAAGGATTAATTATTCCCTCGGCATAAGCCTTAGCAATTTCCCAGAGAATGGATGGTTTGCTGGTTTAATCTGAATTAATGGCTAAGAAAGATCTGAATTCATTGCAGTGGGCGGCACGGTGGCACAGTGGCTAGCCCTGCTGCCTCACAGCGCCAGAGACCCGGGTTCAATTCCTGCCTTAGGTAACAGTCTGTGTGGAGTTTACACATTCTCCCTGTGTCTGCGTGGGTTTTCTCCGGGTGCTCCGGTTTCCCCCCACAGTCCAACATGTGCAGGTTAGGTGAATTGGCCATGCTAAATTGCCTGTAGTGTTAGGTGAATGGGTAAGTGTCAGCGAATGGGTCTGGGTGGGTTGCTCTTTGGCGGGTTGGTGTGGACTTATTGGGCCGAAGGGCCTGTTTCTACATTGTAAGTAATCTAATCTAAATACTCAATTAACCAACTAGTCTTAAGAAGAAAGTGATACATTCGCTCGTGTCTCGAATCTGTTATATTGCCCTTAATCTTAATCAAAAAGAATACTGCTTCATGGTCAGAAATGGTAATATTCCCAATTGTGCAGGATGCCACCGAATCTAAGATTGTTGCAGGAATGGAGAAGATATCAACCCTCTTGTGGCACCTCCGTGGGTTAAAGAAGAAAATAAAATCCCTACTTGTGATGTGGATCTGCCACCAGATATCCACCAGCTCTCGTTCTGCATCCATATCCACTAATTGCTTAAATTATAACGAGGGTATTGGAGCACCTTAGGACATTCTGTCCACGGTGGGGTCCATAAGACAGTTGAAACTTCTACAATAATGTGCCACGATGCAAGATAACTGAATTTGGAAAATGCATCTACCAGGATTTTAGGAGAGAGCGCCCGCGGTGCGTGCGGGCAATAAACATTCAAAATACTGTATTATTTACCATAGTTCAAGGGTTTGGAGATTACGAGCCTCCCGTGAGTGTCAAATACAAACTAGGTTAAATGGAAGATTCCTTTTATCCATTATGGCTTCTCCCCTACTCGTAGTATTAAAAGAGGAGAAATAAACCCGATCAAACCCGACCTGCTGTCATGTCAAATGTTCCTTGTCATCAAGGTGCATCTCCTGCAACAGGACAACATCCACCCTCTCCTTTTAAGACTAGAAAGTAATTTTTTCCTCTTCTCTGGCCAATGTCTCCCCTTAATGTTCCAGGTACACCATTTAAGCACATCATTACCCAGAACATACTGTAACAACATTTGAACTCGAGAGATGAAGAACTCGAATTACTGATCATTAATAAACAAAGTCTCATAGAGCTTAAAAACTGCACAATCGTAGACTACTACAACTCCAACTCTCAAATCTTTCCAAAACTAAGCATTTTAAGTAAATGGCTGGGCTGGAGTGGGTTAGGCAAGCACTTTGCCCGTGTTGTGATGCGGAGCCCAACAAAGCAGGCCTTCCAGAAACATCTACCTTCTCCAACCCCTTCTGTGTTTTGTGGGTTTCAGCAGTATCACTCCTCATTCATTTAAAGCCCAATGAATTATCGCCTCAACATTTTAGAGATTCTAAATAACTCAACCCTTTCATCCCAGGAAACCGCCTAATGTACCAACAGGGTTACTTGCTGCATTAGCATGCTGACTTTATGTTTCATACACAGGAAGACTCCAAAGCCTTTGTGCTGCTCGATTTCTAGAAGTCCTCTCCATTAAATAACAGCCTGTCTTTTGGTTCTCAATGTCATCCATAAACTCGGATGTATGTTGCACTCACATCCCTCCTTCAGGCTGTCAGTATAGATTGTAAATAACTGATGCCATCGGACTCATAGCTGTCGTACTCTAGCAGATACAACTTTATCATGAAGATTCATTAATCCAGACTCTCCGATTTCTATGTGCTCACCAATCGTCATCCCATGTTAGTACATTATCCATCATGCTACGAACGTCTGTCTTGTGTAAGAACTTTTATTTTGTAATACCTTGTGGAAAATATCTGGAAAGCCTGGTGTCTACCAGATCTCCTGTACCAAATCAGCTTGTTACATTCTCAGGCATCTCCAGAAATACTTTGCATAATTTTTGCAGGGCAAATTATTGTTTTCCTTTCACAAACACACACTGACTCTGCGTGAAGCTTTTCTAAATATCCATGCAGGCCAGGATTTTCAAATTAAGCTCGTCCCATTTGCTTTCATTTGGCCCATATGCTTCTAACTGTTTCCCATTCATATGTTTGACCAAATGAGTTTTAAACGTTGTAGCTGTACTGGCATCTGCCACTCTTCCTCTGATATCTCATTCCATAACCACACCACTCTCTGTGTAAAAAAGTTGCCCCTTCGTTCCTTGTAACTCTTTCCTCTTTCACCTTAAACCTATACCTTCTATGGCTGAACTCCCCCATGCCGTTGAAATGATCTTGGCTATTCACCCTATCCATATCTCTCATGATTTTAGAAACTTTTACAATGTCACCACCCAACCTCCGACACTCCATCTGATACTAATTTCAAGAACAAGCATTTAAAGGTAAGCATTGCAAATTTGAAACAATATTAAACATGACAGGTAAACAATACTCAACCCAAACTTCATATGGTGATTTGTTTTTCTCCATATTACAATACTAAGGCAGCATGAAATGCTTACTAGTGCTAATAAGAAGTCAAACACCTGGATTCCTTTGTCTAAAGGGGGCGATGATCTTGACAGTGAAAACGTATCTATGGCCAGATCTATATAATGCCACATGGTCAACATTCTCCCTCCTGGCCTCTCTATGACCTTGTGTGGTTATGTCTTCTTTATCTTGCACTCAATAGAGAGAACCCCTTTCCCATATTCACACCTTAATTTAAACACATTTTACATCATCCACTCGTTCACGAGTGCAAAAAGCCCGTTGATCTTTGCCACACCCTCTTTTCCCTGTCACCCATCCCCCACCTCTGACAAGGGTTTAAAAATCCCAGGTTCCAATCCTTTTCAGTTCTGAAGAAGTATCACACTGGGCTTCAAATGCTAACGCTGTTTCTCTGTCTGTGCAGATGCTGACAGACCTGGTGAGTTTCTCCAGAAATGAATAGGCACAGAACAAATTTTCACTAAAACAAATAACTATGGATCCTGGAAATAAAAATACAAAAATTGCAGGAGAAACTGGGAGCTTTGTAAAGGGTCACTGGACCTGAAAGTTTAACTCTGCATTCATTCCAGAAGATGCAGCAACATTTTCAGTAATTTCTTCAGAAATTTCTGTTTTTGGACAATTTCCAAAGAAGGATGTCAATGATGCTCAAACATCCCGTCCAACCTGGAGCGCCGTACACTGGGGAATGAACGATAGTGCATGGTGCACAAGTTCCTAGATTCTGAAACTGCATAAGACTGACATCACTGACACTACAGAGCGTTTAATCACGTCAGGGAGAAAAACAGAGGGAAACACATTCACTTCAAATGCCGAAGTTGACATTGTGGAAAAGAAACGATTCAGATTATTACCTTAAATGGATTGAGATAAAGTAACAAATTGGAGGCGTGACATCAGGGAGATGCCCTCAGTAGAATGAGAATATGGAAGTGGAAGTGTTACCGCATCAGAAATCAGGTTAGGTCACTGAATGCAGGGCTGATGCCAAGGTCGGAATCACGTGCACCTAAACCTGTTGACAAAACACACATGACTGGTTGCATTCCAAACAGCAGAAATAACTTCTGGTGGATAAGGGGAAATTATCCCAAGACTAACAGATCAGATCTAAGCTCTGTCGTCCTGCTAAATCCAATCATAAATGTCGATGGATTATTAAACAATCTACTGGAGCAGAGAACGCCACAAATGTCCTCATCCTAAATATCAGAACAACTCTAAATCAGTGAAAGAAAAGTCAAGGATATGGTGTCTGCACTACCCTCAGCAAGAGGTGCTAACTGGATGATCCAACTCATACTCATCATGATGCCCCCAGACTCACAGATGCCAGTCTTCAAGCAATTCGATTTGCTGTACGTGACATGAAATAACAGCTGGACAGAGTAGATACGATAAAGAAAATGGGCCCTGAAACCATTCCTGCAATGGGACTTAAGACTTGTACTGCACAACAAGCCGCGTCCCTGGGATAGCTGTTTCATTCCAGCTCCAACTCTGACATCTTCCTGCCAGTGTGGAAAATTACTCAGCTATATCCAGTCCCCGAAGAGGAGAATAATTACAATCTGACCAATTATCACCTAGAACTCCCAACACGACAGTCAAATTGGTGAGAATTATTTTTGACAGACCTGTCAAGTAGCACTGAAATAATCAGGTCAGTGTGGGTTCAGGTAGGTCCCCATGTGGAGATTATATTGTTGTTGAAGTATCATTGGATTACGATTCCAGGCCAGGATAATGCTCTGGCAACTGGTGGAAGTTAAAAATAATTAATAAAATATCGAGTCCGAAAATCTGGTGTCAGTAATAGTGATCTTGTGTCCAATGTTGATTTTAAACATTGATCTCCTTCCCCAATGTACTTTCAGGAAGTGAATCTCCCGTGCTTTCCTCGTCTGGCCGAAAAGTGACTCCAGACGCACAGACATGTGATCAACTCTTCAATGATCTCTGAATCGGCCAAGTAAGACACTCAATCATATCAAACTGCTCTGAGGTCTGATAGGATAAAACCGGACAGCATACCTGGCACCAGCCTCGTTATCAGAAAAGGGAACGGGAAACACAGTCATATCGATCCTGCAGAGGCCTCCTTCCTAACATCTGAGAGCTTGTGACAACATTTACAGAGCTTTCCCACAGACTGCACACAAACATCGGGAAAGGAGGAGGTCATTCAATACGTTGAGCTTTCATCATGCTAGTTCCGGGCCGAACATCTCCTCAATGCAGTTTTCCCCATACAATGTTCATATCCCAAAATATGTTTAAACATTGTGAATTATAAGACGAGAACTGATGTAGTGCTTTCGGCCCATCAAGTTTGCTTCTCTATTCAATATACATGCGGTTCTTTGATAACGCTTGTGTATTAAATACGATTTGACTGTTTTCTTGAAAGTGAACTATCATCCCTGCTTCCAATCTGTCTCACACTGTCAGAGTTTGATATATTTCCTCGGGCTGGTGAGGCCAGAAACAGGGTGATAATAGATTTGAACGTGTGGCTGGGGAACTGGCACAGGAAGCAAGGATGTAAATTCTTGGATCACTGGGGTATGTTTTGTGGGAAGCATAAATTATACAAGAGAGACGGTTTGCACCTTAATAGTTGGAGGACCAGCATTCTCGCAGGCAGGTTTGCTACTGCAACACAGCTGCATTTAAACTAAGTAGCTGGGGGGAGGGGACAAACTGGATGTTTGAGAAGGAAATTGAAGGGAAAGTTAGAAAAAGGGAAGTCAAGAAAGACAGCTGTATAAATGACGCAGAAAACTCAAAAAAGGTTCATGCTGTAAGGTTGAGTGAAATAGGAGTTTTTGGAAAGGGTGAGGATAGTAACAAATTAAAAATAGTATATATGAATGCACGAAGCATTAGAAATAAGATGGATGAGCTTGAGGCTCTTTTGGAAAGTGGCAGATAGGATATTGTTGGGATAACTGAGATGTGGCTTCAAGTGGACAGGGCCTGGGAAATGAATATTCAAGGCTACACGTGCTAACGTAAGAACAGACTGACGGGCAGAGCGGGTGAGGTAGCCTTGTTGATAAGGGATGATATTCAGTCCCTTGCGCGGGGGGACCTAGAATCAGGGGATGTAGAGTCAGTGTGGATAGAGCTGAGAAATTCGAAGGATAAAAAGACCCTCTTGGGAATTATCTACAGGCCCCAAACAGTAGTCTGGATGTCGGATGTAAGTTGAATCAGGAGCTGAAATTGGCCTGTCGCAAAGATGTTACTACAGTTGTGATGGGGGACTTCAACATGCAGGTAGACTGGGAGAATCAGGATTGTATTGGACCTCAAGAAAGAGACTTTGTGGAGTGCCTCAGAGATGGATTCTTAGAACAGCTGGTGCTGGAGCTGACCAGGGAGAAGTCAATTCTGGATCTGGTATTGTGCAACGAGCTAGAATTGATCAGGGACCTCGAAGTGAAGGAGCCATAGGAAGTAATGACCATAATACAATAAGCTTCAATCTGCAATTTGAAAGAGAGAGGATACAATCGGAAGTCACAATATTTCAGTTGAATAAAGGGAACTATAGAGCTATGATGGAGGAGCTGGCCAAAGTTCAATGCGCAATTCCTTACCAAGGATGACAGTGGAGTAGCAATGGTGGAAATTTCTGTGTATAATGCAGAAGATGTAGGATCAGTTCATTCCAAAAAGGAAGAAAGATCCTAGGAGGAAGCATGGGTGGCTGTGGCTGACGAGGGAAGTTAAGAAACATAGAAAGTTAAGAGAGAAAAAGTATAACGCAGCAAAAATAAATGGGAAAACGGAGGACTAGGAAGCTTTTAAAGAACAGCAGAGGATTGCTTAGAAGGAAATACGCAGAGAAAAAAAAAAGGTACGACGGTAACCTGGCCAAAAATATAAAGGAAGGTAGTAAAAGCTTTTTTTACGTATGGGAAAGGCAAAAAAATGGTTAAGACTAAAATTGGGCCCTTGAAGATAGAAACAGGGGAATATATTACAGGGAACAAAGAAATGGCAGAAGAATTCAATTGGTACTTCAGATCTCTATTCACTGGGGAAGACACAAGCAATCTTCCTGAGGTAACAGTGGCTGATAACCCTGAACTTCAGGGAATTTATATTTGCCAGGAATTGGTGTTCGAGAGACTGCTAGGTCTGAAGGTTGATAAGTCCCCGGGGTCTGATGGTCTACATCCCAGGGTACTGAAGGAGGCGGCTCGAGAAATCGTGGATGTGTTGGTAATTATTTTCCAGAATTTCATAGATTTGGGATGAGTTCCTGCGGATTGGAGGGTGGCTAATGTTGTACCACTTTTTAAGAAAGGTGGGAGAGAGAAAACAGGAAATTATAGACCAGTTAGTCTGACCTCAGTGGTGGGAAAGATGTTGGAGTCAATTATAAAGGACGAAACAACGACACATCTGGATAGTAGTAACAGGATAGCATGGAATTATGAAGGGGAAATCTAATTTTCTGGAATTGTTTGAGGCTGTAACTCTGAAGATAGACGAGCGAGGTCCAGTAGATGTAGAGTACCTGGACTTTCAGAAAGCTTTTGATAAAGTCCCACAAAGGAGGTTGGTGAGCAAAATTAGGGCGCATGGTATTGGGGGCAAAGTACTAACTTGAATTGAAAGTTGGTTGGCTGACAGGAAACAAAGCATAGTGATAAACGGCTCCATTTCAGAATGGCAGGCAGTGACCAGTGGGGTACTGCAGGGATCAGTGCTGGGACTGCAGCCTTTTTCAATATATATCAATGAAATAGAAGATGGTATGAGTAATGACAGTAGCATATTTGCTGATGATACTAAGCCGGGTAGCAGGGTGATATGTGAGGACGATGTTAGGAGATTCCAGGCTGACCTGGACAGGTTAGGTGAGTGGTCAGATGCATGGCAGATGCAGTTTAATGTGGAAAAATGTATGGTTATCCACTTTGGTGGCAAGAGCAGGAAGGCAGATTACTACCTAAATGGAATCAATTTAGGTAAAGGGGCAGTACAGAGAGATCTGGGTGTTCTTGTACACCAGTCAATGAAGCCAAGCATGCAGGTACAGCAGGTAGTGAAGAAAGTTAATAGCATGGTGGCCCCCATAACAAGAGGGATTTGGTATAGAAGCAAAGAGGCTCTTCTGCAGCTGTACAGGGTCCTGGTGAGACCACACCTGGAGTATTGTGTGCAGTTCTGGTCTTCAAATTTGAGCAAAGTCATTCTGGCTATTGAGGGAGTGCAGCGTAGATTCACGAGGTCAATTCCTGGAATGGCGGGATTACCTTCCACTGAAAGACTGGAGCGACTGGGCTTGTATGCCCTTGAGTTGAGAAGACTGAGAGGGGATCTGATTGAGACATATAAGATTATTAAAGGATTGGACATTCTGGAGGCAGGAAACATATTTCCACTGATGGGTGAGTTCCGAACCAGAGGACACAGCTTAAAAATACCGGGTAGACCATTTAGGACAGAAATGAGGAGAAACGTCTTCACCCAGAGAGTGGTGACTGTGTGGAATGCTCTACCCCAGAGAGCAGTGGAGGCCCAGTCTCTGGATTCATTTAAGAAAGAGTTGGATAGAGCTCTCAAGGATAGTGGAATCAAGGGTTCTGGAGATAAGGCAGAAATAGGATACTGATTAAGGATGTTCGGCCATGATCATAATGAATGGTAGTGCAGGCTCGAAAGGCAGAATGGCCTACTCCTGCTCCTATTGTCTATTGTCTAATGATAGCTCCACTCATTTTCCTAAACCCCATGAAATACAGGCCCAGTCACCCCAAATCGCTGGTCCCTCAACAAGCCTGTCATCCCAGAGATCAGTTTGGTCACCCTCCACTGCTTTCCCTCAATGCCCTTTACTAGGCAAGGACACAAAAACTGCAAAGAATATTGCACAAAGAGATGGGGCCCCACTAAGGCCCTATACAGCTGCAGTAAACCCCCCTACTCCTGTATTCAAATCTCCCTGAAATGAATATGAATTCGCCATTTATCTGCCTACCTGCTTTCTGCTCCTACAATGTTACTTTCATTGATTGGTGTACAGGGACATACAGATCGTTTTCAATGTTACAGCTCCCCACTTCTTGGGTCTATATACACTGGTTAGCGTGCCAATGCTATTCCTAGTATTGACTTCTGGATTCAGAACTCACTGCCTTACATGGACATGGAGGGCTGCGCAGAAATAAAATGATAATGCAGCTTAAGTTCATTTATATATCAACATTTTTCAAACATTCCCTTTGCAAATGATAGGCTGCCGTTCTATTGTTCCCATCAAAGTGCACAACATCTCACCTCTCCCATTGCTCTCAATCTACCACGTATTTTCCCAGTCTCTCCACATGTCTGAATCACCGTGGAGTCTTTTATACATCCTCCTCATCCACTCACAAGCTGACATCGTTTAGTACTGTCAGCAGACTGGGGAATATAGCATATGAGCCCCTCAACCAAAGATATGATGTGTATTGGGAATAGCTAGATGTCCAATCTCGATATATCCTTGTTATATCCTCGAAGTGTCCCATTAAAAAAAAACATGGTTTTATTTTTACTCACTGTTTCCTGCCAGCTCTCCCATTCTAAAACCATGACCATATATTAGCCCGAGTCCCACAGGATTCGAATTTGCACAATAGGCTTGGGGCTTTATAAAAAAAAATCTTTCTGTGATTCCAATCGTATTGCATTGATACCTTCTCATAATTTTGTTAAAAGCCACTTTCTCAAATATGATTCTCATTTCATAAATCGCTGTTGACTTTGTCTATGCCCATTAATGTCAGTCCGATACTTTCTCTAAACTGTTTTGTTGCTAATTTAGTTGCTATTCCCTTTTTCTCACCAGACGAAAGTTCTCTAGTATTTCTAGGAAGATTTTTTTTGTTTTTTTTATCTTCTGTGAAGGCATAATTTATTCCATAGTTCTGCTATTTCACTGTCGTCAATTCTCTGGTAGCAGACTGTAAGAAAGCTGCAACTTTTTCTCTTAATTTTGCCATTGACATATTTTCAGAAAATATTACAAGTTCCCTCTTACATTCTTTGGTGAGATATTCTTCAGAAACCCATCAATTCTTATCTTAAGCTACTCAATGATTGACCTCCCACATCCATTCAATAACAGAAGCACAGTCTCTGTTCCATCAGAAATTCAGTATGGTCTACATTCGGCCCACTTTCCGAAGTCTTATGGCATTTCAACTGCACAACCATGTATTTTCTAAAGATTTTGAGGTTACCATGACAACTCCACTCTCAAGCAGTGCATTCCAGACCCCACAAACTCTGGGTGAAAAACAGTCCTCAAATCCTCACTAAACCTCAAACCCTTCACTTTAAAAATGTGGCCTTTGACTAAAAGGAACAGCTGCGGTCTATCCAACCTGTCCATGTCCCTCGTAATCTTATCCTTCTGATTCACATCCCCCTCAGCCTTCTCTGCTCGAAGGTAAACAACCCGAGCTTATCTAACCTCTCTCCATAGCTGATATTACTCCATCCCAGGGAACATGCTGGTGAATCTCCTCTGCACTCCCTCCAGTACAATCACATCCTTCCTGTAACGTGGCTCCCATAATTATACACAGTATTCCATCTTGGCGTAATCAAAGTTCCGCATAGCTCTTATAATCTATACTTCGATGTATAAAGGCTATGTTTACGCTCCCCTATGCGTACCCAAGTTGTGCAATAACCTGTGCAGTCACATTCAGGGATGTGTGGAGAAGCACCCTCTGAGCTTCCTAGTGTGCTGTCATTCATTGAGTCTTCCCCTGCCTGGTTCCTTCTTGCAAAGTGCATCACCACATATTTATCATGGTTACATTCCATCTGCCATTGATCCGCCCATCTGACCATTTTCTCTGTATTGATGTGACCATCTGATCATTCCGTCTGTATCTTCCTGAAACATAAGGCCTTCATCTTCACTGTCAACCACCCGGCCAATCTTCGTATCAATCACAAACTAACATATGGCACCCCCCACCCCTCGTCCATATTCACAGCTGCATCCTTTATGATAAGGTTAAAAATCAGAAAACATCACCTTATAGTCCAACAGGTTTATTCGGAGGCACGAGCTTTCGAAACGCTGCTTCTTCATCAGGTGGTTGTGCACTGAAATGAAGCACTTCGAAAGCTAGTGCCGCTGAATAAACCTTTTGGACTATAACCTAGTGTTATACAATTTTTAGCTTTGTCCACCCCAGTCCAACACCAACATCTCCGAATCAGAAATAATAAGAGACACAGCACTGATCCCTGTGGTACACCACTGGACACTAGCCTCCAATCACACAAACAGCCTTCTACCACCACCCTCTGTCTCCTACCATTAAAGTTGATTTGGATGCAACTTGGCAAGTCAATAATGCGTCCTACCTGTTCCCTGGTTATGCTGTTGAGCTGGAGACACTTGTAGAATATCTAGAGATTCTCCCGAGTCTTGCCTACCAGTAGGTTTCCATGCCCCTGTGTTAGTCAGCCCCCTCCAACTGATGAATTTCCTCCTTATTGCAGTCTTATCTGGCCTGTCCCAGATCCTGTCATTATTTGCCTTGACTGTGGAATAGACAGCGAGGGAAGCGTCCTGTTAATTTCCAACTTGTCAGATGTTTTCTGAATTTTCTAAATTTCACTGTGACCCATCTCTCATTCTTTGAATCTCCAGAGAACACAGGCCGAGTTTCCTCATCAGGCAATCTCACCATCTGAGGGATTAATCTGGAGAATGTCCATTGCACTTCCTCTGTGGTCAGTATATTCTTTCTGAGATTTGGTCACCAAACCTATACACAATACTCCAGGTACATTCCCACCAACACGCAGTGAAACTGCTTCAACATGTCTATACATCAATGTTCTGACTCTCTTAAATGAAGGTGAACCACACTTTAAGTTTCCACTTACATATATTCTTCCAAATACCGTTCACATTCATTGCATTTACGAACTCACTGAGATCTTATAGAAACCCTTCCGAAAATCCAATATAATCCACTTCTACTGGTTCCCCATTAACTATGCTGTAAGAAACAACTTCAAACAATTCCGAAGTTTATCAAGTATGATTTCTCTGTCAGAAATGCATGCTGATTCTCTCAATTGTTGCTGTTAATTTTTAAATATCAAAAATGTCAACCTGTGCAATAGATTCTAAGTTTCCCTCCAGATGTCAAGTTAATTGATCTGCAGTTCTCCACACTATGTATTTTATTCCCTTTGTAGCTGTTTGGATCCCTTCCATTCATCGATAGAGCTTGGATCACGTTTATCCCCAATAGTTTCCGGTCTCTGCAGAATGTGCAGGAAACTAAAACACAGTCATCGACTATGCAATTAATACTTCTATTGGTGATTTATTTCTGACATTTTGATATCATCTGTTTCGTCAGACTTAGTAATGCTCAATCCAGCTCCATGTTCAAGCACTACCTTGTTACTGATATGAATTGACTTTATGTCTTTAGCTCCAGAAGGCCGATATGATCACTTGGTATTACTGGGGGATTTTCTGGATCTTCCTCCATGAAGACAGATGCAACGTAACTGGGTGTTTTCTTGGCCATTGCCCTGTTCTCCACAATGACCTCTCCTCTCCCGATTACAAATTTCCATATTTGACCTTGCTTTTATTTTGTTTCCTTTGAAATATAGATGGTAGACTGATGCAGTCTTTGTGTTCCTGTTTGTTAGCATGTCTGTTCCTTTTTGATTTCCTTATCAGTTTCATGGCCCTCCTTTTCTGGATCGTCCATTTCTGAGAATTCTCAGGTTTCCACAATAGCTGGAATTCTTCTGAAGCCACTTCCTATGATTAATATATTTTCTAATTTGTTATGTTAAACATCATTGAGTCACTTTCTCACTCTTTCGTGTTTATAACTGAAATAAATAGACGTATTTTTCAGACTTTGCAATATTTCTAAGAACCCCTGGTCCTGACCAGATACATTCAAGAGCATTGCAGGAGTAACGGAGGACAGAGAAGAAATTGCGGGAGCCCTGGTTGGTTCTTTTCCATCATTGCTGGCCAACACGTGAAGTCCTGGATGACTGGAGGGTAGCATATGCTGAGCCCATATTCAAGAAAGGCTACAAAGATAAACCTGGGAACTAAAGATCAGTAAAACTCAAATCTAGCGGGTAGGTTCCTTGAGAAGTTTCGGAGAGATTGGATATACCTGCATTTGGAAAGACAGGGTGTAATTCGAAGTCAGATTAGAATGGTGCTGGAAAAGCAGAGCAGGTCAGGCACCATCCGAGGAGCAGGAAAACCGATGTTTCGGGCAAAATCCCTTCATCAAATTCAGCACGGCTTTGTGCATGGGAGATCTTGAATCGTAAATGTGTTGGAGTTCTGTGATGAAGTGACCAGCAACGTTGAGGAGGGAAGGGCGGTATACATCGTCCATATGGATTGCAGGAAGGCCTTCAGTAAGGTTCCACATAGTGCGCTGCTCTGGAAGGTTAGATCACATGGAATTGAAGGGGAGCTGGCAAATTAGGTACAAAATTGGCTTGATGGTAGGAAGCTGAGGGTAATGGCAGAATGTTTGTCGGACTGGAGGCCTGTGACTAGTGGAATGCATCTGGGGTTGATGCCGGGACCACTGCATATTACATATAAACTATAATTTAGATGAGAATGTACAGGCATGATTTGTAAGTTTGAAGACGACACTAAAATAGGTGGCATCATAGAGAGTGAGGAAGGTTATCATAAATTTCAGAAATTACAGCAGTACTTTCATCAGCTGGGGAAGTGGGCTGAGAAATGTCAAATGGATTTTAATATTGATCAGTGTAAGTTTTGTATTTTAAAAAGTCAAATCAGGGTTGGACTTTCATAGTGAATGGTTGGGGTGTAGTGGAATAGAGGGACCTTGGAATTCAGGTGCATGGTTCTCTGGAAGTTGATTCACAGGTAGACAATGCAGTGAAGAAAGCTTTTGGCTCACTGGCCTTAATCAGTGTATATCACTGAGTATCGAAATTAGGGAGTTACATTGCAGTTGTACGGGATGCTGCTGAGGCCATATTGGTACCGTTATGTTCAGTTTTGTTCACTTTGCTACACGAAGGATGTTATTAAACTGGAAAGATTGCAGAAAACATTTATAAGGATGTTGCAAAGGACTCAATGGACTGAGTTATAAGGAGAGGTTGAACAAGCTAGAACTTTTTAGTATTGTGTGTATGAGACTGAGGGAGGATCATATTGAAGTCTGTAAGATCATGACAGGCATGGAAAGAGTGAATGTACCCAGTCTTTTTTCCCCGGGTTGGGGAGTCACAAACAAGAGAGAATCAGTGTCAAGTCAGAGGAGAAAGAATAAAAGGAAACCTGAGGAACAATCTTTTTATACACAGGGGCTGGTTCGCATATGGAATGAGCTGCCAGGGGAAGTGATTGAGGCGGATACATTAACAACCTTTAAAAGGCATTTGGCCAAATACACGGACAGGAAAGGATTAGAAGAATACGAGGCAATGGGGATAGCGTGGATGGACATTTTGGTCGGAATGGACCAGTTTGGGCTGAAGGGCCTGTCTCCGTGCTGTCGAACTTTATGACTCTTAACAACCATTGCTTGTTTCCCACTGAATGTTATATTGTACTTTTCCAATTCACTGGAGCTATCTTGACCCTCTAACCTTCAGTCTTCCATGATGTTAAACTGGAAAGTTCAAGCATTCTACATTGTATGCAGACGCCGTGTAAAATGCAACTTATTAATGTTATTATTCCTTAAAAGCTGCTTCAGTACAAGGTTATTAATTCTTCCTTCTGACCACACAATACCAAATACAAAATAACCTGCTCTCCAGTTCTCTTCACAACATATTCTACAACCTTATATACATTTACGGAATTTATTTTTCACAACATGAGCATTCACTTAGTTAACGCAGTTTAGATGCAACTTGAGACCATCCAATAAGACTGCGGTATCCACAATACGTGCATATCTAATTTCCAGAGCACATGATGCTGAGATTTTCTGCTAGCATTTTGGTTTTGATATATAACACACCAATATTTGCTTCTCCTTGCTATCTGTAAGCTCTACCTAAACTGATCCTGTGGAAGCTGAGGGACAGGTGTGTGTCGTTATTAGTGATAGACCTGGACAAGATATTCATGGGGGCTCACCTCGACACTGAGATGATCTGAAGAAATATCCTGCAATACAGGATAAGTATCAATTTCCTCCCCGCTCTTTCAGGATAAGAGTGACCATATACTCTCTGCTCGCTCACACTCACTGTACATCTGTAAAAGTACCGACCCCCCCCCCCCCCCCCACCGAACAAGGTTCATGCTCTCTCACACTCACTGTATATCTGTTATAGCATCAACCCCCGAACAAGGCTCATGCTCCCTCACCCTCACTTTACATCTGTTATAGCACCGACCCCCCTGAACAAGGTTCATGATCCCTCACACTCATTGTATATCTGTTATAGCACCGACCCCCGAACAAGGTTCATGCTCCCTCACACTCATTGTATATCTGTTATAGCACCGATCCCCTCCCCCCCCCACCCACCGAACAAGGTTCATGCTCCCTCACACTCACTGTATATCTGTTATAGCATCAACCCCCGAACAAGGCTCATGCTCCCTCACACTTAATGTACATCTGTTATAGCACCGACCCCCACCCCCCCCCCCCCCCCCCGAACAAGGTTCATGCTCCCTCACACTCACTGTATATCTGTTATAGCATCAACCCCCGAACAAGGCTCATGCTCCCTCACACTCAATGTACATCTGTTATAGCACCGACCCCCCTGAACAAGGTTCATGCTCCCTCACACTCATTGTATATCTGTTATAGCACCGATCCCCTCCCCCCCCCACCCACCGAACAAGGTTCATGCTCCCTCACACTCACTGTATATCTGTTATAGCATCAACCCCCGAACAAGGCTCATGCTCCCTCACACTTAATGTACATCTGTTATAGCACCGACCCCCACCCCCCCCCCCCCCCCGAACAAGGTTCATGCTCCCTCACACTCACTGTATATCTGTTATAGCATCAACCCCCGAACAAGGCTCATGCTCCCTCACACTCACTGTATATCTGTTATAGCATCAACCCCCGAACAAGGCTCATGCTCCCTCACACTCAAAGTACATCTGTTATAGCACCGACCCCCCTGAACAAGGTTCATGCTCCCTCACACTCACTGTATATCTGTTATAGCACCGACCCCCCTGAACAAGGTTCATGCTCCCTCACACTCAATGTACATCTGTTATAGCACCGACCCCCCCCCCCCCCCCGAACAAGGTTCATGCTCCCTCACACTCACTGTATATCTGTTATAGCATCAACCCCCGAACAAGGCTCATGCTCCCTCACACTCACTGTATATCTGTTATAGCATCAACCCCCGAACAAGGCTCATGCTCCCTCACACTCAAAGTACATCTGTTATAGCACCGACCCCCCTGAACAAGGTTCATGCTCCCTCACACTCATTGTATATCTGTTATAGCACAGACCCCCGAACAAGGCTCATGCTCCCTCACCCTCACTTTACATCTGTTATAGCACCGACCCCCCCCCCCCCCCCCGAACAAGGCTCATGCTCCCTCACACTCACTGTATATCTGTTATAGCACCGACCCCCCTGAACAAGGTTCATGCTCCCTCACACTCAATGTACATCTGTTATAGCACCGACCCCCCCCCCCCCCCCGAACAAGGCTCATGCTCCCTCACACTCACTGTATATCTGTTATAGCATCAACCCCCGAACAAGGCTCATGCTCCCTCACACTCACTGTATATCTGTTATAGCACCGACCCCCACACCCCCCGAACAAGGCTCATGCTCCCTCACACTCAATGTACATCTGTTATAGCACCGACCCCCACACCCCCCGAACAAGGCTCATGCTCCCTCACCCTCACTTTACATCTGTTATAGCACCGACCCCCGAACAAGGTTCATGCTCTATCTCCAAATAAGTCTCAGGCACAACAACTCTCACTATTTAATTCAGTAACTTTCTTCGTCACTTTCTCTGTCACCTACGCAATACACCCACACTAATAATACTATATGGATACAAAACTGTCGAGTGACTCATTCCAGACACCTCACAATTCCCCCCAACTACACCAGCACTAACAGCAGGGTCACCCATTCCCACTCTCCCTCCCACCCTCCCGTTCTCCCATTCCAGGAGGAAGAGCCTGGAATAGGACAGAAAGGCAAAGGCAGGTGGTGGAGTGCCCGATATCCATTCGCTCACCCTCTCCCCCCGCCATGTGAGTAGGACACTGGTATGAGCCGAAGAGGACTGGGACGCCTCGTGTGGAGATTCTGAAACATCCATGTCCCACGGACCGATTAAGGAGCAATGTCCAGTGAAAGACAAATCTCACTTTAAATCCACTGGCAGTTCCAACGACAGTACTTTCACTTCCAAAAAAGACACAGATACCTCACTGCACAGAGACGCAGATACAGAAATACACAGAAGTATTGGTAAACATCCCAATATGCGAACACGCACAATACTTACAAGGAGATAGGCATACACACATGTAGAAACACACAGAGACATATGCAGTCACATACGAATAGACACAAACACAGTTAAGAAACACACAGACTGATACACAGACAGACAGACATAGACACGCACGCACACGAATAACAAGCACATGGACACACACGCATATATATGCACACACACATACACACACACACACAGATGCACACACAAACACATGCAGTCACAGAGGAACAGAAACTAGTGGCATTAAGACGCAAATCGATATGCTTTGGATTAGTAAGGAGATCAAGGATTCTAAGGAGAAGGCAGAAGAATGAGTTTGAGGTACATATAAGACATTATTGAATGGAATTTTTGACTCGATGGGCCGAATGGCCACATTCTGCTCCTTGCTTTAATGTTCTTGTGGTGTTATGCTATCAGGTATTCTCTTTCTGAGACAGCAGCAGAGGCTGGGTTTGATACATATTTGATTGGGAAGTGTCAGTGGGAATGTGGGACAGGTTTGAAGTCCAGAATGCTTTATCTTTATTCCTAATTATTGTGTCCTTACGTCTGAAAAGAAGTGGTGATTTGATGTGAGGTTAACACGGTTTAAAATAACGGGTCCCACAATGAAATAAGGATGTTCATTTCACTTTAGTGTTGTGCTATCTGTGGTGTCCTCATGCTCAGGGAGCAGTGAAGACTGGTTATTGAAGATATTCAACTCTGAGCTAGTGACTGATCTTTGCTGGACAGGAGAGTCAATGTTTATTGGGAACAGACAGGAGACGGATGGTCAGACACAATCGTATCAGCCATGAGCATTCTGAATGGTGCAGCTGAATGACCAACTGCTGCCCCTACCACATGCGCTGTGCCCTCAATCCACCCACGAGGTTGTTACGGAGATGTACTACTCCCCCTACCCCATGTGCTGTTCTCTAAATCACCCCGAGGTTATCACAGAGATATACTGCTGCACCTACCCCATGTGCTGTTCTCTCAATCACCCCGAGGTTATCACAGAGATATACTGCTGCCCCTACCCCTTGTGTTGTTCCCTCAATCCACCCCTCGATACTGTTACAAGGTAGGGGACCACCCCTTTCAGTCAGGCGGGATCATTCCAATGAGACGGGAGAACACCATTCTGCCCCTCGAAGAAGTTACACAGGAATAGAGAATGAAGTAATTCAGCTCGTTGAGTACATTACACAGCCCAGGAAAAAAAACATTCAACCCACCTTAAGTGCTACACACGAACGGGGAAGCTATCGGTAACAGGAAATAGATAGTAGTGATCAATGTTTATTTTCAGGTTGCAAAACTGTAACTATTATAGTGCTGTAGACATCACGGCGGGATCATCAATGACAAATAATCTGTATCAAAGATCTTGAGGAAGGGAACTGAATGGCGTGAAGCTCAATTAGCGCATCACCAAGATGATCGTTCAAGATGTCATCAAATGGAGATACTGAGTCTGCAATGTGATACAGACAGGGAAGGTTAGTGAGCAAACCTTCAACAGAAAGAACATAAGGTGAGTTGTCTATTGTGGCAGGAAGGATAAAACAATGGCGAACAATTTAAATGGAGAGAGATTGCAGAACTCTGTGATACAGACCGTTTCTGTGTTCCTGGGACATGAATCATATGAAGTCAGTCTGCAGATGCAGCAGAAGGTAAGTGGAAGGTTAGTGGAATGATACTGTTTCTGGCAAAGGTTATCACGTTTAAAGAGGAATGTTTTACTGCATTTGAACGGGGCATTGCTGAGACCACATCAGATACACTGTGTGCAGTTTGGTTCACCTAAACTTAAAAAAAGATATAGTTCTTTCAGAAGATTTTCATAGATGTTTCTCTTCGCTCATTCCTGGAAGGTAGGTCTTTGATTATGGGGGATTATCTGTTTTTTATCTGAGATTAAAAATCTTCTTGAACCATACATGACTTTCTGAAAGGTGTTTCAGCTGGATGCATGTTTCCTCTTGTTAAGGAGTTTAAAGCTAGAGAATAAATTTAAGAATAAGATGCATTGATATCAACACACGTATTATATAGACTTTGACCGATAGTTACAAATTACACAGACCCATATAAACATGTCATCAGAGGATAAAGCAGGGACTTTTTTTTCTAATGAAAGGCGCTGTGTACAACAGTGATGATGCACCTTCATATCGTCCATTAACATCCGATCCAGAGAATGCTCCAGGAGAGCACACATGGCCCAGTTTGATGTTCAGTTGACATTATTGTACATTTCAACACAGAGAGGGAGAAACATGTTCCCTTCCTGAGAAGCAGCAGCTGATTGATTTTCTCTCTTACTTTGTCCCCCCAACCCCCCAATAGCAAAATGTGAGACCATAAAATCCCTGAGTTATCTTCACCACTCATGAAGGATTCCTGGTGAGGACTCATTGGAATCTCTCCACTGCCGGAAGCAAAGGGTGTTCAGCCAAATCCAACTGTTCCACAAATAAATCCCATTACCAACAGCTTGTGTGAGTATAATAATCTCAAAGGCAGAATAACATTTGGGACACACTATCTTTTTACCATTTTTTGTGAGTTCAACTCCCTGCATCTCACATTTTTCTCAAAAATTACCCTGTCTGAGTGTTAAACAATTGGTAATATCACTAAACTAGCTACATTTAAAATTTGTTGTAACCAGTGGAGGAGTGAGACTGGAAAATGACACAGTTACCCTCCAACCTTTGTCGGAACACGAATGAAAAATTCTTATTGGACTGTTCAAGTGGGAATTCCCTTTACCGAACGTTTGTGGTGCCTGGATGTTTGCATTTGTTCAAGTTGTGCTGTATTCAAACATTTGACAGACAGGTGCATGTAGGAAAATGGTATACAGACAGAAAAGTGCTGCTGAAGCCACAATCAGATCATCTACGATCTTAGTGGCTTGTGGAACAGTGACAACGTGTCGAATGACCCACCCCTGCTCCTCAGTCCAATGTTCCTATGTTCAATTCAGCTCCGCAAACCTCCTGCACTGGTGCTGACGGGGGAATCTTGCTCCAAACACTTGGTCCAAGTAACACAGGATCTCATTCATTCCCTCCAGGTTGTCACACAGTTTGGTGTGGGTTGGAAAATGTTACTTCAAAACCCAGGCTGGGTTCGAAAGACAACTCTGGTCTCTTTACAGAGTGTCTCCTCTCTGTAACTTGTGTTTCATTTGTTGGTCATGGTATAGACCCAGATTCACTGTGAATTCAACCCCCAGACGAATATTTAGTGATCATTCATAAAGTACTTTGTTCTCTCTGATTGGAACGTTCAATAACAGAACGTGCAGGAAAATTACAACCATTAGCTTTGTAATTTCAGAATATAAGAAATAAGGAACAGGATCAAGACATTGTATACGATCATGGCCAATGTTCGGTTCATATTAACTCATCTTTTATGTCCAATTCTTCACAACCTCTCAGCTCTCTGGCAGATCAAAAATCCATCGACCACCTTTTTAAATATTTTCAGTGATGTCGCTCCCCTAGCTCTCGATACAAGATAATTCCTGACATTCACTACCCTCTGTGTGAGGAAAACACTCCCCACCGTCACCTATTGATATGAACAAGAGGGGAACACAGGGGCTCAGCAAAGAGTGAATAGCCTTGATATCAAGGCAGTATTTGACTGAGAATGTCATCGGAAGCGCCATCTTATTTGAGCTTAATGGGAATCAGGTGTCCCCTCGCCACTGGCTGGGGTCTTTTCGAGCACAAAGGAAGATGTCTGTTTGGGGGCCGAAAATCTCAATCCCACGACATCCCTTCAGTAGATCCTCAGGGTAGCTTCCTCAGCACAAACATCTTCAGCTGCGTCATCAATGTCTTTCCCCATCATAAGACCGGAAGTGGGGATGGTCACTGAGGGTTACACAATGTTCAGAACATTTTGTCTCCCATTATCTCCTGATACAGTCTGTGTCCGTGTTCAGTAAGACCCAGACAGCATTCAGGCTTGTGCTGTTAAAGTGTCGGTAACATTCATGTAACAGTGCTGTCAGACACAGTTAAAAGAGGAGCTCATTCAACATCTCAAGCTGGTTACATACAGAAATGTGGAAGCCATTCAACCCATCGAAACTACTGAACAAGAAGAGCGACAGCCCATTCAATAGTCCTGCTTGTTCCACAGGAAGAGAATGGGTCTGGTCAGTACATCGAGCTGTTAAACAGGATCAGGTAGAGTCTAATCAGACGCTTGAACCTGTTCCATGGGACCTGGAGGAGGCCATTCAATCCCACAAGATAGTTATACATGAACAGGAGAGTGTCACTGATGCTCCAATACAACAAACCAATGAAGCAGAGACTGCACTCATGGATGGCTGTACGAGGTTCCTCGTGGGTCACTTGCCGTTGGAACTTCTGCTACTTTAACGTGGTTTGCTGGCAGTGAGGAGGGAAGCCAAATGTTTTGTATCACGTCTCAAAGAGGCATCTTCCATCTCTGAGTAGACAGACCCATGTTCTCCATGGAGGTCAGAAGATGATGGGAATAGTTAACTGTTTTAGAATGAAGACATTGTGGCTGCTGTCAGGATTTTGGATAACGTGATGTTTAGTGTAGGATCACACAGTAAATGCACTATATTCAATGTCTGTCTGTCTGTCTCTCACACACACACACACACACACACACACACACACACCCTGTATCGATATAGGGAGTGGGGGTGGGATGAGGGGAACGTCCTCAGAGGCTCTTGTAACCCGAGTAACAACAAGCCATGGATTCTATCACCGTATCAATGTCTGTTTAGAACATCATGAGAGACCGTCCATTGCCCTTAAGTTTCAATGCAATCATCTTTTATTCTCTCATAGCGCTAAAGATAAATCTTCATTCACTCCTCATTTTACCACCATCCCAGGGATTAGTCTGGTGAAATACCTGTGCACTATCTCTGTGGCAGGGCGATTATTTCTTGTAAAGGAAAGAAAATCTGTCCACAATTTCCCAAGACTGCCTCAACAACACTCTCAAGTTTGATCACAATAATTCCTTTTCCTCACTGAGACATCTCCTTTTTTTTCCTATGGAGTAAAAAGCCTTTCCTTCTCGCTACACTGCGACTGACGTAGAATTTAAAAGCTTCTGACATCTATATGTGGCCATCAACACATATAGAGGTGCCACGGGAAATGAACATCGCACTCAGGGAAAGACGAAGAAAGAATGCACTTGAAATAAGGAATGGTCACCCACCTGAATCGAAATGAGCTGTAGGAATATGGGAAACAGTCAGAGTAGGGAGCTATCTTTTCTTTTGTTATTCCCTCATGGGTCAGGCCAGCATATTATGCTGTGCTTGAACTGAGTGGCTGGTTCAGCTGTTCCACAGGACAGAAAAGAGTAAAACACATTGCTGTGGGTTTGCAGTCACACAGAGACCTGATCAGGGAAGGATAACCCATTGCCTTCACTAAAGGACATGAGGCAAGCCGATGGGCTTTGTACACTTAATGATGATGGTTTCACTTCAATGCTACCAATTTCCTTCATATTAACAGATTATTATTCTGTGGCTCTAGATCATGAGTCAATGACTTGAGCACCATGCATTATCTTCCCGTCAGACAGTTTCTGTGCAGAGAACAAGTAAAACATTTCAAGTGCAATTATTTTGTGATGGACATGTGGTTAGAAGTGGCATGAAACAGTTGATTCCGGATTTAACAGAGGCTCAAATGATGGTTTACTCAGAAGGTGCACTGTGGCTGACGATGAGACGGGGATATCACGATGGTGATATTGGACAGAATTAGCGAGTGGGGAGGATGTGAAGATATTGATCTGTGCAGGGCTAGAAGGATTATGGAGTTGTAGAGTTTCTCCTCGCATATTGATGAGTCATTTGAAAGTAGTAATTTGCTCATTATAATTTCTAAGGAATGGGATTTTTCATTGAAGCTGAAAACGATGACTTCCATCTTTCCTAATGTTAATAACATGAACAATAATTCAGTTTAACCTGCTTTAATAGACAGTTAGAATGACTTACCAGGAACACCAACTATAGCGAGGATGGGATAGTAACCACCTTGAATAACAATCAGTACATCATAGATCCTCCATACTATTGACACCCCAGGTTGGGAAAGCGAGTAAAGACTATTGGAAAAACTCCTGTCCATGTTGGATCATTCCAGTCTAATGTTCTCAGATTCTGATATCTCCTCCCTGTCTCTCTGGAGCTGCTGATCCCTGTAAGTACTGTCGGCGATGCTCCCATTCATACTATGGGATAACACATTGAACTGAATCCTTAATTAATAAAAGAGGCAAGCCCTCCAGTGACACATTTAGGATCCACGGAGACCGACATTAATCACAGCCACTGAACAAATATCTGTAGCCAGCGCCTTTCAATTCAATATTGTTTTATTAAAATTCAAAATAATGATTAACATTTGCTCAGTCTGGATTGGATATGCGAGGGTGACTGAGGGAACGAATGTTGAGTCTGGTAGATTAATTGTATGTAACCATTCAGTCTGCATTGGATATGAAAGTAATGCCAAAGGTATATCGTAACACCAACATTTTTCTCTGCTTATAAATGGAAACATAGACCCTGTAACTACTGCTGAGGCATGACAATATCAGTAAGAGATTGAGAGAACTTTTATAGGCCATGATCTGGAGAGAATATGTACCTAAGACAGTGTGGGTTATAACAGACAGACAGCATTGATATGTTAACAGAGAATTGTACGTAAGAGACAATGGGGATTCCAGATGTTGGAGAATTCAGTGTAGATAAAGGATGATAGTGGAGAAGACACAATAGGTCAGGCAGCATCCGAGGAGCAAGAGAGTAAACGTTTCAGGCAGGGCCCTTCTTCAGAACTGCGAAGGAGTAAAGGGGCTGAGAGATAAATGAGTGGTGGTGATAAGGCTAGGGGAAAGGTTGGTGATAGGTGGGCGAAACTAGAAGGTGATAGTGATAGGTCGGTGGGGAGTTAGAGTCGATCGGAGAGAAGGAAGATGGACAGGTAGGTTCCCACGAGAGGGCGGATCGGAGTCGGAGTGTTGGATCTGGGATCTGGGTCGGTGAGGAGAGATTTGCTAATTAGTGAGTACAATGTTCATGCCGTGTGTTTGTCGGATCCCGAGGCAGAAGATGAGTTGTTCATGGCGACATCTCTTCTGAACCCTCTTCAGCTTAATAATCTCCTTCCAATAACAGAACTTCACACAGTCCTGCAGAAGAGGCTTCATAAATGTCCTGCACAATCTCAGCATGAGTTCTCAATTTCTAACCCCAAATGTCTGAGCAATGAAGTAGCCTTAAACAGCTTGTCTATAAGTGCCACAAACTTCTGTGAATTCGATCGGCACCGGTGGGTCCCTCTTTTCTACAACACTACCAACGCACTAATATAATTGTATATCCCCCCCCCCCCACTTTTTATTTTACCAAAATGCAATACCTCACATTTATCCAAGTTAAACTCGAACTGCCACACCTCAGCCCAGTGAGTGATATTACTGCCCCCTCGCCCTCCTGCTTCAGGTTTAAAAGGCCCTCCCCTCTCCAGAAGGCCTACATCACAAGCCTTGAGTTCACCAAAGACCAAGAGCTTGATTTGCTTTGTGCAAGCTGAGGGAGGAGAGGGTAAGGAGAGGCTGGAAAGTAAACCGATGCCTTGAATCACTTAATAATTTCAGGAAGAGGGAAGCCACATGTCAGAGGTTGGAAATAGTGGCCAGTGTTTTTGGCCAGAAATTGTGCTCTTTCCTCATCTCTGGTGTTCAGTGTTGATATCTATTCGAGATCCCTCACATTGCAGAGTGTTTCTGCAAGATTTCTTGCCCTAATATTGCAGATTACAGATAATAGCCATTTAAGCTGGAAATCATAGCCAAGCAATTAAAGAAGTTGCTTGGCAGAGCACGTGCACTCATCATCCAATAGTTGAGGCTAATAGCTTTTATTTGTTTAACAATGATAACTGTTGCCTGTGTTTTTCAGTAATGTTAATCAGAATGTAATAAATCGATATAGAGCTCAAAACTGACACTTCAAATTCTGGGCATGGTATAAGTCTTGTGTGGTGGATAGCGCCCCTGCCCCTGGGGCAGAGCTCTGGATTCGATTCACTTCCATGAACTTGTGGTAGTGTCACTTTCTCTGGAACAGATGATCTCGATTCTGTTGTGGGGTGTGTCACAGTATGTTCAAAAAAAGCTGTTGAACAAACACACAGGAGAAGCACGTTGCAGCTTTAGGGGCTAATGTTGAGTGGTGGTAGTGCCCCAACCTCTGAGCCAAAATGTTCACATCACGCAGAGATGTTTCATTATATGTCTGAGCACGTGGATTAAAATGATTTTTGAAATGTGACTTGATGGAGTCAATGTAAGGACTGCACAAAACACTACATAGCACAAACAGGGAGACAGATAACGATCTGTATCCATGAACACCAACTAACCACGAAACGACACAACCAGCTATCCTTAGTAGCCACACACGCAGATGGCAAGCAGCATGAGTTCGACTGGAACAACACTACTATTATAGGACAAGCCAAACAGAGAAAAGCCAGGGAAATCCTAAAGGCATGGCACTCATCCACAGCTTCTATCAACAAACACATCGATTTGGACCCAATATACCGGCCACTGCAGCGGACAGCTGGAACTGACAACCGGAAGCTGCAGAGACAAACTACTATAAATGCTGGAGGAAACATGACAGAAGGGCTTCACAGGAGGCTCCCAAGCACTGAGGATGTCACCTAGAGAGGAGACGACACGTCTGCAACATAAACTCCCAGCTCGGTGAACAGAACCACAACAGAAGCACAGACAGACCACCCTCCACCACCACGTAGTCTCCTGCCAATAAGCAGTTGTACACAGAAACACACACACACAACCCTACACCACCAAGTTGTTTCCTGCTATTGATCAGATATATACAGAAACACGCACACACAATCCCCCTCAAGCAC
Organism: Chiloscyllium plagiosum; assembly: GCF_037043375.1. Lineage (NCBI taxonomy): Eukaryota > Metazoa > Chordata > Chondrichthyes > Orectolobiformes > Hemiscylliidae > Chiloscyllium > Chiloscyllium plagiosum. The sequence goes on from NW_028270178.1 coordinate 41,509,394, forward strand.
TCTGTCTCCTGCCAATAAACAGAAATACACAGCAATGGACACACACAACCCTCTAAAAACACGTTGTCCCCTGCAATTCAACTGATATATAAATAAAACACACATGCACACAACCATCCACCACCGTCCTGCCTCTCCCATTAAACAGGGATACACAGAAACACATACACACAAACCTGCTCCAATACCTGTCTCCTGTTATTAAACAGTTATAGACAGAAACACAAGCACACAACCTTCCACCACCACCCTGTCTCCTGCCATTAAAGAGATATATGCAAAAACACACATACAACCCTCCACCTCTGCCCTGTCTTCCGCCATTAAACAGGAATATGCAGAAACACATGCACACCAACTTGCACCAATACCTGTTTCCTGTTATTAAACATTTATAGACAGAAACACAAGCACACAACGTTCCACCACTACCCTGTCTCCTGCCATTAAACAGATATATGCAGAAACACACACACACAACCCTCCATCATCACGCTGTGTCCTTCAATTAAATAGATATACACAGAAACACACACACACAGCCCTCACCAAAACCCTGTTTCCTGCCAATAATCAGATTTACAATGAAACACACAACACAACCCTCCTCCACCACGTTGTGTCCCGCTACTAAGCAGATTTACACAGAGGCACACACGCGCACACACACACACACACAACCCTCCACTAACACCCTAACTACGGTCAATAAACAGATATACACAGAAACACACACAAAACTCTAAACCACCTGTCATGAAACAAATATAACAGAAACACACACACAAAACACTCCATGTCCACCTTGTCTCCTGTGATTAAACAGACATACACAGAAACACTCACACACAATCATCCACGACCACACTGTCTCCTGCCATTAAATAGATATAAATAGAAACACACACATACAATCCTCTACGACCATCCTGTCTCCTGCCATAATACAGATCTTCACAGAAACACACAAACACACTTACACACAAATGGTCCACCATCACACACTCTCCAGCAATTAAACAGGTATAAACAGAAACACACACACATCTCGACATCATCCCCCGTCTCCTGCCATTAAACTGACATACACAGAAACACACTCACACAACCCTTCACCACCACATTGTTTTCTGCCATTAAACAGATATACACGGAAACACACACACACGCACACACAACCCTTGACACCCAACTTGTTACCTGCCATGAAACAGACATACACAGAAACACACACACACAACCCTCCATCACTGCCCTGACTCCCACCATTAAACAGGGATATGCAGAAACACATACACACCAACCTGCACCAATACCTGTCTCCTGTTATTAAACAGATATAGACAGAAACACAAGCACACACCCTTCCACTACCACCCTGTCTCCTGCCATTAAGCAGATATATGCAGAAACACACACACACAACCCTACACCATCACGCTGTCTCCTGCCATTAAACAAATATATGCAGAAACACACACACACAATCCTCCACCATCACGCTGTCACCTTCCATTAAACTGACATACACAGAAACACACAACACAACCCTCCACCACCACATTGTTTTCTGCCATTAAGCAGATATACACAGAAACACACACACACAACCCTCCACTAACACCCTACCACCTGTCAATAAACAGATATACACAGAAACACACACAAAACTAAACCACCTCCGTCTCCGTCCATTAAACATATATACACAGAAACACGCACACACAAGCCTCCATGAACTGCCTGCTGCCATAACACAGATATACACAGAATCCCCCCCCCACACACACACACACTCCAGCGATTAAGCAGTTATAAATAGAAACACACACACATCTTGACACCATCACCCTATCCCCTGCCATTAAATAGACATACACACACACGCACACACACACACACAACCCTCCAGCACCACATTGTTTTCTGCGATTAAAGAGATACACACACACTCACACATACACACACAAGCCCCGACACCTAATTTGTTTCCTGTCATTAAGCAGATATACACAGAAACTCACACACACAACCCTCCACGACCACCCTGTCTCCTGCAATTAAGCAGATACAAAAGAAATACGCACACAAAACACCAGCACCACCCTGTCTCCGGCCATTAGACAGTTATACAAAGAAACACACACTCGCCATTCTCTACCAACACGCTGTCTCCTGCTATTAAACAGAAATTTACAGAAAGATACAGACAACCCACCACCACCACTCTGTCTCCTGTCATTAAACAGATATAGACAGGAACACAAACACATACAACCCATAATCCCCACACTGTTCCCTGTCTTTAAACAGATATGCAATGAAACTCACGCACACACATACCCAACCCTCCATCACCAACCTGTCTCCTGCAATTAAACAGATAGACACAGAAACACGCACATATTCCCTCCACCACCAACATGTCTCCTGCCATTAAACAAATATATGCAGAAACACACACAGACACAACCTTCCACCATCACGCTGTCACCTTCCATTAAACAGACATACACAGAAACACACACACAACCATCCATCACCACGCTGTCTCCTACCATTAAACAGATATACGCAGAAACACCGTACAACCTTCCACGAACACCCTGCCTACTGCCCTTAAACAGATATACACAGAAACGCTCATACATACACAACCCTCCACTACCACCCTGTTTCCTGCCAGTAAGTACACAGACACAGAAACACAGACACTCTACATTCCACTACCACACTGTCCCTTGCCATTAAATTGATTTACGCCAAAACACACACACACCAGCCTCCTCAACCACCGTGTCCTACAATTAAACTGATATATACAGAAACACACGCACACATATTTACAGTACCACCCTGTCTCCTGTCATTAAACAGTTATAGACAGAAACACACACACATCTCTCCTCCACCACACTATCGCCTGTCTTTAAGCAGTTAGACACAGAAACACGCACACACTATCCTTCACCACCACCCTGTCTCCAGCCCTTAAGTAGATGTATACAGAAACAGACGCACACAACAATCCACGAACACCCTGTCTCCTGCTATTAAACAAGTACACAGAGAAATACGCACACAACCCTCCATCACCACCCTGCCTCCTGCCATTAAACAGGTACATACAGTAATCCTCAATCACCAGTCTCTCCTGCCATGAATCAGATATACACATAAACACACACACACTCACACCTCCTCAATCACACAGTCTCCGGTGATTAAACAGATATAAACAGAAACACACACATCTCGACACCAACACCCTGACTCCTGCCATTAAACAGACATACACAGAAACACACACACAACCCTCCACCACCACATTGTTGTCTGCCATTAAACAGACACACACACACACACACACACACACACACACACACACACCTTCAACAGGAATTTGTTTCCTGTCATTAAGCAAATAAACAGATATTTACAGAAACATATATACAACCCTCCACCACCATCCGGTATCCTGTCATTAAACAGGTATACACAGAAACTCGCACACCCATTCCTCCAACACCACCCTGTCTCCTGTCTTTAAACAAAAATGCACTGAAACACACACACACACATCCCTCCACCATCACCGTGTTTCCTGCCTTTAATCAGATATACTCAGGAACACACACTCAAGACGCTACACCACCACCAATCTGTCGCCAGCCCTTAAATAGATATTAACAGAAAGACACACTCACACAACCCTCCAAGACCACCCTGTCTCTTGCCATTGAGCAGATATACACAGAAATGCACACACACATTACCCTCGACCACCACCCTGTCTCCTGCCATTAAACAGATATACACAGAAACACACATACAACCTTCCACGAACATCCTGCCTACGCACAAACCTCCAACACCACCTTGTCCTCTTGCCATTGAGCAGGTATATGCAGAAATACACACACACAACCATCGGCCACCAGCCTTTCTCCTGCTATTATACAGATATACACAGAAACACACACGCAATTCTCCAACACCACCTTGTTCTCTTGCCATTGAGCAGAGATATACAGAAATACACACACACACACAACCCTCCACCACTACCCTGTTTCCAGCCCTTAAACAGATCTACCAGAAACACACACACACAAACCTCCACGACCACCCTGTCTCCTACCCATAAATAGATATACACAACAACACACACACGAATTCCTCCACCACCACTCTGTTCTCCTGCAATTAAATATGTATACACAGAAACACACACACACCATCCTCCTCCACCACCCTGTCTCCTACAAATAAACAGATATAGACAGAAACATACACGCATATCTTCAGCACCCTGTCTCAAGTCATTAATCAGTTACACACAGAAACGCACACAACCCTCCAACACCATCCTGTTCTCCTGCCGTTGAGCAGATATAAACAGAAATACGTGCACACAACCCTCGACCTCTACCCTGTCTACTGCCCTTAAACAGATATACACCGAAACACAGACACATAACAGAACCCTCCACCACCACCCTGTCTCCTGCCATTAAACAGATATACACAGAAACACACACACAACCCTCCACGAACACCAGTCTGTTTCCTGTCATTAGGCAGATATATATACAGAAAACGCACACAACCCTGCATCACCACCCTATCACCTACCATTAAACAGACTGGCACAGAGAAAAGAAAACACACAGACAACCCTCCACTAACACTCTGTCTCCCGCCATTACACAGATATACACAGAAACACACACACCCAACCCTCCACCACCACCCTGTTCTCGTGCCAATGAGTAGATATACACAGAAATACACACACAAAACCGTCGACCACCAGCCTGATCCTGCCATTAAACATATATACACAGAAATACACACACACACACAACCCTCCATCATCACGCTGTCTCCTTCAATTAAATAGATATACACAGAAACACACACACAACACTCCACCAAAACCCTGTTTCCTGCCAGTAATCAGATATACACTGAAACATATAACACAACCCTCCACCACCACGTTGTCTCCCGCTATTAAGCAGATACACACAGAAACACACACACACATACACACACACACACACACACCGTACGGTCAATAAACAGACATACACACAAGCACACAAAAAACTCGAAACCACCTTCCTGTCTCCTGCTATGAAACAAATATAACATAAACACACACACAAAACACTCCATGACCACCTTGTCTCCTGTGATTAAACAGACATACACAGAAACACTCACACACAATCATCCACGACCACACTGTCTCCTGCCATTAAACAGATATAAACAGAAACACACACATACAACCCTCACGACCACCCTGTCTCCTGCCATTACACAGATCTACACAGAAACACACACACACTCACACACACAATAGTCCACCATCAACACTCTACTGCAATTAAACAGGTATAAACAGAAACGCACACGCATCTCGACACCATCCCCCTGTCTCCTCCCATTAAACAGACAGACACAGAAACACACACACACACAGAGCCATCCTGTTTGCTGCCATTAATCATATATATACACACACACTCGCACACAGCTCCCAAATCACACACTCTACGGTGATTAAACAGATATAAACAGAAACACACACTTCTCGATACCAACACCCTGTCTCCTGCCATTAAACAGACATACGCAGAAATACAGACGCAACCCTCCACCACCACATTATTTTCTGCCATTAAACAGACACACACAGACACACACACACACACACACACACACACACACACACACACACACACACCTTCAACAGCAATCTGTTTCCTGTGATTATGCTGTTAAACAGATATTTACAGAAACATATATACAACCCTCCACCACCACCCGGTCTCCTGTCATTAAACAGATATACACAAAAACACGCACACACATTCCTCCAACACCACTCTGTCTCCTTCATTTAAACATAAATACACACAAACGCACAGACCCACCACCCTCCTCCACCACCCTGTCTCCTACAATTAAACAGATATATACAGAAACATAAACGCATATCTTCAGCACCACCCTGTCTCCTGCCATTAAACATACATGCACAGAAACACACACGCACACACGCGCACACACAACCATTGACCACCAATTTGTTTCATGTCATGAAGCAGATATACACAGAAACACACATACAACCCTCCACGACCATCCTGTCTACATTCATTACACAGTTATATACAGAAACACACACTCACCAACCTCCAAAACCACGCTGTCTCTTGCAATTAAACGGATATTTAGAGAAACATCCAGGCAATCCTTCACACACTGTCTCCTGTCATTAAACAGATATACACAGAAACACACACACTCACACGTGCGTGCGCACACACACACACACCTTCAACAGCAATTTGTTTCCTGTTATTATGCAGTTAAACAGATATTTACAGAAACATATATACAACCCTCCACCACCACCCTGTTTGCTTCCATAAATCAATTATACACAGAAAGACACAGACACAACTTTCCACTACCATCCTGTCTCCTGCAATTAAACAAATATACACAGAAACACACTCACACGACATTACACCACCAAGTTGTTTTCTGCCATCGATCAGATGTACACAGAAACACACACACAACGCTCCACTACCACCCTGTCGCCTGCAATTCAATAGATATATACAGAAACACAAACACACAACCCTCCACTGCCTCCCTGTCTCCTGTGATTCAATAGATATATAAATAAATACGCACACACAACCCTCAACTACCACCCTGTCTCCTACAATTCAACAGTTATGTACATAAACACACACACACTCAACCCTCCACTTCCACCCTATCACCCGCCATTAAAACGATGTATGCAGAAACACACACACACACAACCCTCCACCACCACCTTATTTCCTGCCATTAAGTAGATATACACACAAACACGCATTCTACACTCCATCACCACCCTGTCTCCTGCCACTAAACAGATATACACAGAAATACACTCACAAACAGAACCCTCCACCCCCACCCTGTTTGCTGCCATTAATCAAATATACATATAAACACACACACAACCCTCCACCACCACATACTTTCCGGCGATTAAACAGATATAAACAGAAACACAAACACATCTCAACACCATCACCCTGTCTCCTGCCATTAAACAGGCATGCACAGAAACACACACACACACAACCCTCCACCACAACCCTGTCTCCTGCCATTAAACAGATATACGTAGAAATACACAAACACACAACTGTTAACCATCAAATTATTTTCTGCCATTAAACAGATGGACACAGAAATGCACACACAGACACAATACCCCCTGACCAACATCTTGTTGCCTGCCATTAAGCAGATATACACAGAAACACAAGCACAACCCTCAACCGCCACCATGTCTCCTGCCATGAAACAGATATAATCAGAAATAAATGCATACTACCCTCCACCACTACCCTGTCTCCTGCAATTAAACAGGTATACATAGAAACACGCACACACCACCCTCGAGCACCACCCTGTCTCCTGCCAGTAAACAGATATACACAGAAACACACATACAACCTTCCACGAACACCCTGCCTACTGACCTTAAACAGATATACACAGAAAACACATACATACACAACCCTCCACCGCCACCCTGACTCCTGCCAGTAAGCATAGTCACAGAAACAAATACACTCTACCATCCAACACCACTCTGTCTCCTGCCATTGAATAGATATACACAGAAACACACACACACTACCATGTCTCCTGCCACTAAGCACAAATACACAGAAACAACCCTCCACCACCAACTTGCCATCTGCCTGTAAACAGTTATACTCATAAACACACACAGCACCCTCCACCACCACTCTGTCTCTAGCCCTTAAATAGATAGACACAGAAACACACACGCACACAACCCACCACAACCACGCTGCCTCCTGACATTAAACAGATAGACACAGAAACCAACACACGCATCCCTCGACCACGACTCTGTTTCCTGCCGTTAATCAAATATACACAGAACCACACACGTACAACCCTCCACAACCACTCTGTCTCCAGCCCTTAAACAGATATACACAGAAACACACACACACACACACAACCCTACACGACCACCCTGCCTCCTGCCATTAAACAGGTATACAGAGAAACACATGCACAACCCTCCACCACTGCCCTGTTTCCTGAAATTAATCGAATATACACAGAAACACACACGCGCACAACCCTCCACCGCCATCAGTCTGTCTTCTGTCATTAAACAGATATATATACAGAAAAACACACACAACCCTGCACTACCACCCTGTCACCTACCATTAAACAGACTTACACAGAAACTAAAACACACACACAGACACCCCACCTACCAACACTCTGTCTCCTCACATTAAACAGATATGCACAGAAACACACACACACACACACACACACACACACACACACACACACACACACAAAAACCCTCCATCACCGCCCTGTCTCCTACCAGTAGGCACATAGACACGGAAACACAGACACTACCCTCCACCACCACCGTCTGCTACGAGTAAGCACATAGACACAGAAACTCAGACAACCTACTCTCCACCACCACCCTGTCCCCTGCCGTGAAACAAATATACGCAGACCCCCCCCCCCCCCCCCCCCGACACACACAAACACACGCAAAACTCCATGAATACCCTGCCTCCTGTCATTGGTCAGATATGCACAAACACACACACACACCACACTGTCTCGTGCCATAAGCCACATATGCACAGAAACACACTCACACACACACTCACTCAGTCAAATCTCCGTGACCACCCTGTCTCCTGTCATCAAACAGCTGTACACGGAAATACACATACAACCTTCCACGAAATTTACAGCTGGGGAACGGCAGTCACGAGGCAATTAGGCAAGATTTCGGAAGCGTAGGATGGGGAAGGAACCTACAGGGGATGGACATATTAGGAATGTGGAGCTTATTCAAGGAAAACCTCCTGAGTGTCCGAGAAAAGTATGTACCTGTCAGCAGCAGGACCCTGTAGAGCGCGGGAGCCGTGGTTTACGAAGAATGTGGAATCTCTGGTCAAGCGGAAGAGGGAGGCTTATGTTAGGATGAGATGTGAAGACTCAGTTAGGGCGCTTGATCGTTATAAGGTCGCCAGAAAAGACCGAAAGAGAGCGCTCAGAAGAGCCAGGAGAAGAAATGAGAAGTTGTTGGCGGATAGGATCAGGGTAAACCCTAAGGCTTTCTATAGGTATTTAAGGAATAAAAGAATGACAAGAGTAAGATTAGGTCCAATCAATGATATTAATGGGAAGTTGTGTGAGAAGTCAGAGGAAATAGGGAAAGCACTAAATGAATATTTTTCGACAGTATTCACTCTAGAAAACGACAGGGTTACCGAGGAGAATACTGAGATCCAGGCAACTAGACTAGGTGGGACTGAGGTTCACAAAGAATAGGTGGTATAAATCCTGCAGAGTGTGAAAGTAGATAAGTCCCCTGGACCGGATGAGGTTTATCCTAGGAATCTCTGGGAAGCCAAGGAGGAGATTGCGAGCTTTGGCATTGATCTTTAAATCGTTATTGTCTACAGGAATGGTGCTAGGAGACTGCAGGATAGCAAATGTGGTTCCCCGTTCAAGAATGGGAGTAGAGACAGCCCTGGTATTTGTAGACCAGGGAGCCTTTCTTCAGTAGTTTGTAAAGTGTTGGAAAAGGTTATAAGAGATAGGATTTATAATCACCTGGAAAATAATAATTTGATTACGGATCGTCCGCACAGTTTTGTGAAGGTTAGGTTGTGCCTCACAAACCATGTTGAGTTATTTGAGAAGGTGACCAAACAGGTCGATGACAGTAAACCGGTTGATGTGGTGTATATGGATTTCAGCAACGCGTTTGATAAGGTTCCCCACAGTAGGCTATTGTACAAAATGCGGAGGAATGGGACTGTGGAAGTTATAGCAGTTTGGATCAGTAATTGGCTTGCTGAAAGGAAACAGAGTGGTGGTTGATGGGAAATGTTCATCCTGGAGTCCAGGTACACGTGGTGTGCCGCAAGGGTCAGTGTTGTATAAACGACCTGGACCATTGAGTAGAAGGGTGGGCTAGTAAATTTGCAGAGGACACTAAGGTCAGTACAGTTGTGGATAGTGGCGAAAGATGTTGTAGGTTACAGAGAGGCATAGATAAGCTGCAGAGCTGGGCTGAGAGGTGGCAAATGGAGTTTAATGCAGACAAGTGTCAGGTGATTCACTTTGGTCGGAGTAACCGGAATGCAAAGTATTGGGGTAATGGTACGATTCTTGGTAGTGTAGATGAGCAGAGAGATCTCGGTGTGCAGGTACACAGATCCTTGAAAGTTGCCACCCAGCTTGACTGTATTGTTAAGTAGGCATACAGTGATTTAGCTTTTTTTTAAATATAGGGACAGAGTTCAGGAATCATTAGGTTATGCTACAGTTGTACAAAACTCTGGTGCGGCCGCACTTGGAGTATTGTGTACAGTTCTGGTCACCGCATGAAAAGAAGGATGTAGAAGCTTTGGAAAGGGTGCAGAGGAGATTTACTAGGATGTTGCCTGGTATGGAGGGAGGGTCTTCCGAGGAAAGTCTGAGGGACTTGAGGCTGTTTTCGTTGGAGAAAAGAAGGTTGAGTGGTGAATTAGAGAGACATATAAGGTAATCAGAGGGTTAGATAGGATGGACAGGGAAACCCTTTTTCCAAGTATGGTGACGGCTAGCACAAGGGGGCATAGCTTTAAATTGAGGGTTGACAGATATAGGACAGATGTCAGAGGTAGTTTCTTTACTCAGAGAGTAGTAAGGGTATGGAATGCTTTGCCTGTAACAGTAGTAGCTTCGCCAACTTTAAATACATTTAAATCGTCATTGGACAAGCATATGGATGTACATGGAATAGTATAGGTTAGATGGGGTTCAGATTGGTATGACAGGTCGGCGCAACATCGAGGGCTGAAGGGCCTGTACAGCGCTGTAATGATCTATGTTCTATGTTCTATGAACATCCTGCCTACTGACCTTATACAGATATACGCAGAAACGCACATGCATGCACAACCTTCCACCACCATCCTGTCTCCTACCAGTAAGCACATAGGCACAGAAACACAGAAACTATACCCTCCATCACCACCCTGTCACCTGCCATTAAGCAGATATATACACAAACACACACATCCCTCGACCACCACCCTGTTTTCTACCGTTAATCAGATATACACAGAAACACACACGCACAACCCTCCGCCAGCACACTGTCTCCAGACTTTAAAACAGATATACACAGAAACATGCACACAACCTTCTGCCACCACCCTGTCTCTTGTCCGAAAACAGATATACACAGAAACACACATACATATAGAACGCTCCACAGCGAGCCTGTTTCCTGCAATTAATCAGACATACACAGAAACACACACACAAAACCCTCCACCACCACCAGTCTGTCTCCTGCCATTAAGCAGATACATACAGAAAAACATACACATGCTTTCACCACCACGCTAACACCAACATTAAACAGACAAACACAAAAAACCACACACAGACAACCCTCCACCAACACTCTGTCTCCTGCTATTTAACAGATATACACAGAAACACACGCACACGACCCTCCACCACCACCCTGTCTCCTACCAGTAAGCACTTAGACACACAGACATCTACCCTCCACCACCACCCTTTCTCCTGCCATTAAAAGGATATACACAGAAACACCCACACACACAACACTCCATGAATACACTGCTCCTGCCATTGGACAGATATACACAATAACATACACACACCAAACTGTCTCGTGCCATTCAGCACATACACACAGAAACACACACATATACTCACTCAAACCTCCTTCATCACCCTGTCTCCTGTCATCAAACAGTTATACACGGAAATACACACACAAAATTCCACGAACACCCTGCCTACTGCCCTTAAGCAGGTATACACAAAAACGCACATACATACAAAACCCTCCACCACCACCCTGTCTCTGGCCATTAAATAGATATACACAGAAACACACACACACGCACAACATCCCATGAACAACGTGCCTCCTGCCATTAAGCAGATATATGCATGAACACACACACCACCACCCTGTCTCCTGCCATTAAGCACATATACAGAGAAACACACGCACAAACCTCCACAACAACCCTGTCTCCTGCCATCAAACAGATATATACAGAAATAGACACACAATCCTCCACCACCACCCTGTTCTCGTGCCATTAAGCACATTTACACAGAAACACACACACACAAGCCTCTACCACCACCCTGTCTCCAGCCCTTAAATAGATATACACAGAATCAGACACACTCCTCCACAACAACCCTATCTCCTGCCATTAAACAGATATACACAGAAACACACACACAACCCTCCACCACCACCCTGTTCTCCTTCCATTGAGCACATATACACAGAAATATACACACAACCTTCGACCATCCCAGTCTGTCTCCTGTCATTAAGCAGATATATACAGAAAACACACAGAACCCTGCACCACACCCTATCACCGACCAATCTCAATGGCAAGGGCCCTTCCAGGGTTTCCACACCAGCTTGACTGCTGTAAAGGTCGCCGGGCATTCCGCCTGGGTTCATCTTCATCATTCCAAGGTCATTAGATGAGCCCCTTCTGGGGTCCGGGGGGTGGGGGGGAGGGGGGGAGATTGTGGTGATGGTGATGATGGAGATGGAGACGATGGGGAAGTGGAAGACGAACCGGAATCAGTTGGAAACAAACCATGAATGCAACCAAAGCTGCATGTTCCGAATCATAATTCTTCTTCTGTTTGACATACCCTAATCCTTAAGTCAAAACGACCATTGTGATGAAAATCGAACTTAGTCTGTTATGTGGACTTGTTGTCGCCGGCATTAGTGCTGAAGATGGGGCTGTTTGCCCGTGTGATCCTGTGCAATCAGAAACTTTGTCCCTTTTAAGCTGAAAAGATGTCCTTATGTGCCCGAGAAACTGATTCCTTTGATGCATGGAATGTTACCAAGAATGACTGCCGCAATGGTCAACTGCACCAAGAAGATCGGACAGTTCATTTACAGAACAAGTCTCAGTGGTCTTTACCTTGTCAAGGTGTTTTGTGCCAGTTTGATTTCAGTTGTCCTTTCGGTGTTCCTGGTCAGTGTTGCCTCGACTCAAGGAGGTCTAAATCTGCACGTCGCAGAAGAGAAAGGGGCAGATGTCGTCCTTCACTAACAATTTGCTTTTGCAAAGTATCATAAAATATTCAGCCAGAATGAAGTGGTCTGTTATGCCCTCACAACAACAAAGGACTCTTTCACCACTTTCCCCCTCCTGAACCCCAACTATGGAAGTATGGAATACCTGTTAGGCATTTATTGGGTATCATCTTTCCTTTGATTATTATTTATCCCCATATGCTAGCCTGTGGAATTCCTATAATAAGTCCGGGGAAGCCTATCCAATTTGTTACAACTGCACAGGATGGGGATGCACTTAGGTGAAGGTGACTATGTTTATTCCATGTGCTTTGGTCCAATGTACCAACTGCTACTGCTTCCCTGTGTCCCTGTGGCGCCTCACATCTCATACATTTGCCTACTGGAGGAGTGTGTCTCTGTTATTGTGGATATTCGGGCTCTTTGTGGGTTTTAATGGCACACACCTTACTATGAGACCCCTAATAACATCTCCATCTTCTCAATTGTGGGATGGAAGGAACCAGTCTGGGACAATAATCACATCTCTTACTGAAAGACCCACCACTTTTTATTGAACAGCTTTCACCCTAAGAGCCCAGTGTGACCATATTGTGCAGCTATGGACTACCCTTATTTTCAGGGTAGTCACAAAGACAGGCCTGCTTCATATTGGGAAGCCCCCTCCATCATCTAAACTAAACCCGGATATTATTTTTGTCAGCCAAGACAAAGCGACTGTCTTCATTATTCTTATTGAAATAGTTAATCCCTCTGCTGTCGCTGGAGGGGCAGTTTTCATAACGACTGTTCCCTGCCCAACTACCTGGGAATGGGGCTGGGGTTTCCCAACTAAACGTTCACTTTGACCTATATTCTGCGCGCATTAGAGAGGTGGTAAGGCTTTGGGTAACAGTAAAGCCCAGTTTGTGGCTTACACATTTCTCAGTACCTTTTCCTGAGGAGGATCTGCAGGAATTATTCGGCATCAAAACTAAACTATCTTATTTGTGGTCTAACCCGGTTGGGCAAGGAGACCGCTTGAACTTAGCAGGAGGTAAGGACATGCTCTTAGAATTACGTCTATCTCCTCAGCAAAACCGGTATGCCCTCGACTACCTGCACGGCAAAGAGGGTCGGGCTTGTTCCATAGTAAAGGGCAAGCGTATGATGGGGATTACTGACCTCATAGAGGACATTACCAAGCAGGTAGATAACATCTTCACCTTCGACAATCAAATGATAGAAGCCACTGCATGGCGAGATGATGTGGGCTGCTCTATCCACGATGTCCCCCGAGAGCAATATGGTGTGGGATGGTATAGCCCAGAGTGTTCCCTTGACCGTGACATGGTGTGGGCTGTTGTAGCCCGGAGTGTCCACCAGACAGTGACATGGTGTGAGCTGACATAGCCCAGAGTGCCCCCCTGACAGTGACGTGGTGTGGGCTGGTGTAAGCCGGAGTGTCACTGTGTCACTGACTTAAATGGAGTATCATTGAGTCATAGAGTGATCGAGCATGGGAACTGGCTCTTTGGCCCAAACTGGTCTGTGCTGCCCACTCAACTAATTCCAATTGCCCATATTTGAACCATATCGCTCTCAACCCTTCCCATCAATGTATTAATTCATTTTTACATGTTGCTATTGTACCAGCCTCAACCACTTTTCTGGCAACCCATTCCATTTCAAAAACATTCTCTGCATAATGAAGTTGCCCCTCAGGTCCTTCTTAAATCTTCCCCCTCTCATCTTAAAACTATGCCCTGTAGTTTTCAGTCCCTCATCTCTGGGAAAATGACTCTACGCATTCATCCTATCTATGGCCCGCATGATATTATGCATCTCCATAAAAACACCCCTCATTCTCCTACATTCCAAGGGATGATATCCGAACCTGGCCCAGCCCTCCTTATAACGCTGGCCTATTCGTCCTGACAACATCCTTGGCAAACTTCTTTGCACTCTTTTCAGGTTAATACGTTGACCAAAACTGTACACAATACTCCAAGTGTGGCCTCACCAACGACTTACAGAATGGTAGCATAATGTCCCAACTCCGATATTCAATGCTTTTAACGATGAAGGCCAGCATGCTAAATGCCTTCATTACCGCCCTGTCTACCCGTGATGCCTCTTCCAGTGGAATATGGACTTGTGGTCCGAGGTCCCTCTTTTCCACAACACTCCTCAGAACCTAACCATTTACTGTATTAGCCCTATCTTTGTTTTACACCTCCGACTTATCTGTATTTAATTGCAGTTGCCAATCCTCAGCTCACTTCCCCATCAGATCAAGATCCCTCTATTTTTTCTGATAATGTTCATCGCTATCAACGATACCTCCTAATTTTGTATCATCCATAAATGTAGTAACCTTCTTGGGAGTGCTTGGAGTATGTTGTGCAGTTTTGGGCCCCATATCACAGAGCAGATGCACTAGATTTGGAACTTGTGCAGAGGGGTTTCACGAGAATGGTCCCACGAATGAAAAGCTGGACAGATGAGGAAACTTTGAGGACTCTGGATCTTTACTCAATGGATTTTAGAAGGATGAGAGGAGATCTAATTGAAATATACCGAATACTGAATAGTCTGGACAGAATAGATGTTGTGAAGATGTTACCATTGGTAGAATAGACTAGGACCCGAGGGCATAGCCTTAGAGTAAATGGAACAGCTTTTAGAACGGAGATAAAGAGAAACCTCTTCAGCCAGAGAGCGGTGAATCCATGGAATTCAATGCCACAGAAGGCTGTGGAGGCCAGGTTAATGAGTATATATAAGACTGAAATTGACAGGTTCTTGATTGTCAAGGGGATCAAGGGTTATGGCGAGAAAGCAGAAGAATGGGGTTAAGAAACTTACTAGCCATGATTGAATGGTGGAGCAGACTCGATGGGCTGAATCTTTCAATTTCTGCTCCTATGTCTCATGGCCCTCGTCATGCCTTGCATATTCACATTCAGAACATCTATGTAACTATCAAATAACAAAGGTCTCAGCACCTGTGGGACACCATGAGTTATAAACCTCCAGTCTGAGAAACAATCTTCAACCATCACCCTCTGCTTCTTACCATCGAGCTAATTTTGAATCCAATTAGCTAGCTCTTTCTGGATCCCATGTCACCTAAACTCACTGACTACCCTGCACGTATGGGACCTTGTCAATAGTCTTACTAAAGTCCATAAACAGATCATCCATTGTCCTACCCTTATCTATTCTCGCGGTTATCTCTTTGAAACAATTTAAAAGATTTGTCAGACATGATTTCCCGCACACAAATCCATGCTGACGATTTATAATCAGATCTTGAATTTCCAAACGTTGGTTCATCTTGCCTCTCATTATCGTCTCCAACAACTTGCCTAAGACCGATGTTACGCTCACTGACTAGGAGCTCCCTGGCTTGTCTTTGCTACCTTTCTTAAACAATGGAACCACTCCAGTGGCAAACGATGAAGCAACAATCTGTGCAAGGGCCTCTGCAACTTCTTCCCTAGCCTCCCTTAACATCCAAGGATGGACATGTTCTTGCCCAGGGGATTTATTCACCTTATTGTGCTTTAAGGTAGCAAATACCTCCACTCTGGTAATATGTATGCGGGCCAAAACATTCCCACTTGTTTTCCTTATTTCCTTAGTATGCATCATTTGCTCCTGAGTAAACATCGAGGAGAAATATTCATTGAACAATTCCACCCACCTCCTCGTGTTTCCACACAAGGACAGCCATGCTCACCAGTAAGGGGACCTATTCTGTCCTGAGTCACGCTTCTACTCTTAATATGGCTAGAGAACCTCTTGGGATTATCTTTCACATTTTCTGAGAGATCCATGTCATGTCCTTCTTTTTGGGCTTCTGATTCCCCCTTAATGGTGCTTCTACACTTTGTGTAGTCATATAAAGATTGACTTAAGCCCGATATCTTAAACCCAATGTATGCCTTCTTTAATGTCCTTACCAGATCCTCAATATCCCTCGCCATCCAAAGATCTGGTTCCCCCTTAACCACCGTCTATCTAATGAAAATAATCCTAATTTGTTCAATCTCTCTTCATGGCTGGCACTCTACATACCAGGCAACATCCTGCTTAACCTCCTCTGCATTGTCTCCAAAGGATCGACATCGTTTTGCTAGTGTGGCGACCAGACTGTATGCAGTATTCCAAAAGTGGCTGAACTGAAGTCTCATACAAACTCTTATATTCAATACCCGGTCCAATGAAGGAAACCATGCCATACACCTTCTTCACCACTCTACTGATCTGCCTTGCCACCTTCAGGGAACAATGGACCTAGATGTCTCTGTACATCAATTTTCCCCAATACTTTTCTATTTACTGTATAGTTCGCTCTTGGATTGGATCATACAAAATGCATCTCCTCACATTTGTCCAGATTGAACTCCATCTGTCAATTCTCTGCCCATCTCCCCAATCTATCTATATTCTGCTGTATTCTCGGACAGTCCCCTTCACGATCTGCTTCTCCACTAATCTTAGTGTCACCTGCAAACTTGCTAATGAAACAAGTTACACTTTCCTCCAAATCATTTATGCATATCACAAAAAACAATGTCCCAGCAAGGGTCCCTGTGGGACACCACAGATCACAGATCTCCATTTTGAGAAACTCCCTTGTATTATTACTCTGTCTCCTGTTGCCTAGCCAGTTCTCTATCCATCTAGCGAGAATACCCATGCAACTTTACCTTCTTCATCAGCTTACCATGGGGAAATTTATCGAACACCTTACGAAAGTCCATCTGTATGACATCTATATCCCTTCCCTCATCAATCAACTTTGTCACCTCTTCAAACAGTTTTATTAAGTTTGTAAGCCATTACCTTACCTGCAGAAAGCCATGCTACCTAGCACTGATAAGTCATTTTATTCCAAAATGGGTATATATCCTACCCCTCAGTATCATCTCCAGTAGCTTCCCTACCACTGACGTCAGGCTCACAGGTCTGTAATTTCCTGGATTATTCCTTAAACAAGGAGACACCATTAGCAATTCCCCATTCCCCAGGGACCTCCCCCCATGTTCAAGAAAGCTGCAACAACATCTGTTAAAGCCTCAGCTATTTCCTCTCTCGCTTCCCACAGAAACGTTGGGTAGATTCCATCCAGACCTGGGGACTTATCCTTCTTGATGTCTTTTGGAAATCACAACACTTCCTCCCTCCTTAGGCAGACTTGACCAAGAGTAATCAAAGATCTATCCCGAACCTCAACATTTACGAAGCCCCTCTCCTTGGTGAATACTGATGCAAAGTACTCATTAAGAATCTCTCCCGATTGCTCTGCCTCCAAGCATGTCTTTCCTACTTTGTCCTTGAGTGGGCCCTTTCTCGAGCTACCCTCTTGCTCGTTATATATGACCAAAAAGCTTTAAGGTTTTCCATAATCCTGCTGGCTAAGGATATCTCATGACCCCTTTTCGCCCTCTTAATTTCTCACTTCAGATTGGTCCTACATTCACAATATTCTTCCAAGGCTTCCTATATCTTCATTCACTTAGATATTATGTACACATTCTATTTCCTTTTAGCTAGTCTCACAATATCACTTGTCATCCATGGTTTCCTAACCTTGCCATTTCTATCCATAATCTTCACAGTAACATTTCTCTCTTGAACACTAATTACCCTCTCTTCAAAAGCCTTCCACATATAAAATGCGAATTTCCCTTCAAACATCTGTTCCCAATCCTCATTCCCCAGCTCTTGCCGAATTTTGCTATAGTTGGCCTTCCACCTGTTTAGCACTCGTCCTTTCGGACCACTCTCATCTTTCTTCATGACTATTATAAAACTAATGGAATTGTGATCATTATTTCCAAAGTAATCCCCCACTGTAACTTCCACTACCTGGGTGGGCTCAGTTCCCAACACCAGGTCTGGCATGGCCGCTTCCCGAGTTGAACTATTTCTACACTGCTCTAGAAAATGCTCCTGGATGTTCCATACAAATTCTGCTCCATCTCGACCTCTAACTCTAAGTGAATCCCAGTCAATGTTGGGAAAATTAAAATCTCCTATCACCACCATCCTGTTGCTCCCACATCTTTCTGTGGTCCATCTACATATTTGTACCTCGATCAGTGTTGGGAAGCCTGTAATACAATCCCAGCATTGTTACTGCAGCCTTTCTCTTTCTGAGCTCTGCACATATTGTCTCACTGCTCGAATCTTCCATGGTGCACTCCTTCAGCACAGCCGTGATACCTTCTTTGACCAATAACGCTTCTCCTCCACCACCTGTACCTTCCTCTCTACCCTGCCTGAAGCATTAATGTCCTGGGATGTTTAGTTGCCAATCACGCCATTCCCTCAACCAAGTGTCAGTAACATCAATAACATTATATTCCCAGGTACTATTCCAAGCCCTAAGTTCATCTGCCTTACCTATTATACTTCTTGCATTAAAACTACAAGTCCCTCTGTGTTCATCCTCCGCTTCCTGCCTCCTCTTCCCCTCAGTCATGCTGACTTCATTATCTAGTTACTTAGTCTTTAGTTACTACCTCCCTTCTGGTCACCAAACAGATTTGCTTCCCGATCCCTGCCACATTAGTTTAAACCCTTCCCAACAGCGTTAGCAAATGCACTCCATCGAACATTGGCTCCACAATATAGATATAGACTGTCTACCAGATGTAGACCGTCCAATTTGTAACAGTCCCACCTCCCCCAGAACCGGTCCCAATATCCCAAAAATCGGAACCCCTTCCTCCTGCACCATCTCTTAAGCCACACATTCTTCCTGATTATTCGATCATTCCTACGCTGACTAGCACTTGACACTGGTAGCAATCCTGAGATTAATACTTCTGTGGTCCTACTTTGTTAAGTTGGTTCCTAACTCCCTAATTTTTTCTTGTAGGACCTCATGCCGAGGGCACATTAATGTGGGGATAGATCATTCAGGCACATAAAGTATGCTTTGTTAGACTGATGAATGGACTCGGTAACTCCAAATAATGATGATCTTGTTCATGTTGATCATGTTTTTTTGAATGTCATGTGCATTGTAACCTGCACGCCTTACTCTGTCCAAGTTTATTTTTCACACTATGATCTGTGTGTCCTTGCTTACTGTCGTCTGCCTGTACTGCTCACAAATAAAGCTTTCACTGTACGTAGGCAAATGTGACAATAAATCTAATAAATTAATTATTTCTCGCCCTAACAAGTGTCTCTTTTAGAAATATGTGATAGTCGCTAACCCTCACGTTTCAGCGCAATCATCCCTCTTCGTATCCTAGCACGACATATTAAATACTCAGTTCCATCACTGTCTCCTCATGGAGTCATCATGTCATGGACTGGACTGCTCATACCTGCTTGAGTTTTGTCTGTGTTAATTAGATCGAGCCTTACAAAGGAGTCATACCTCTTCACAGTGCCCCAAATACTCTCTCATCAAGGCCCTACAAATACGGGAAGACGGCTTTACTTATGCACTTGAATCATATTACAATGCAGGGCAGCAGACTATATAAAATGCTAATACTTCCGGCCTTGGGTGTGCTATTTTTGGTGACTCATGATCAAGGACATTCAGGTCCTTTTGAAAAACAACACTTCTCAACCTTGTACTGTTTAATAATACAAAATGAGATGCATGCTGTGTACTTCTCACATCCAAATCATTGCTATGCCTTGCAAATTGTTGTGGTTCAAACACTGAAACTTGTGATATCCCATGAGTAAGTGCCTTCAGTCCATAAAGTGCAAGCAGCTCAGCATTGCTTCCACTGGCCAATTCTCGATCCATGTGGTATATTCATAACGCCCCGTCTGCAACTTATCAATGTGCTCTAAGTTCCTTTGCTCACATGTTAGCAATAATGTAACAAGTATTCTGCAAATTCAAATACACCACTCCCACTCTTTCTCTTTTGTGGATGCATCAACTAACACAAACTCCACAGGTTTCTCAAAGATGCTTTCCGGTTTCTAAGTCTAAGTTGACTGTACCAAGTCACATCATGATTTCCCAAGTGTCGAGTTATAAAATTTCCCTCATATAAGGTTCTAATATTTTTCTCAGACCTAACATCAAGGTACTCTTTTTTGTTTTACCTCCCACGCCGGTTTTAAATATTTAGGATAACAATAACTACTTTCCAGTCTGCAGGAACGAGAAATCCCAGAGTTTAAAGAAATTTGTAGGGTAATCAATACTTCTTTCTTGTCGTTACATCGTTTAAAAGACATTTAGATAAGTACATGAATACGAAAGGTTCCGACGGATATGTGGAACAATCCATCTTCCGCAACTACACTGGCCCCACCCCCCACCTTTTCCTCCGCTACATCGATGACTGTATCGGCACCGCCTCGTGCTCCCACGAGGAGGTTGAACAGTTCATCCACTTCACCAACACCTTCCACCCCGACCTCAAATTCACCTGGACAGTCTCAGATTCCTCCCTCCTGTTCCTCGACCTTTCTATTTCTATCTCAGGCGACCGAATCAACACGGACATCTACTACAAACCAACCGACTCCCACAGCGACCTGGACTACACCTCCTCCCATCCTGCCCCCTGTAAAAACGCCATCCCATTCTCCCAATTCCTTCGATTCCGCCGCATCTGCTCCCAGGAGGACCAGTTCCAAAGACACAAATCCCAGATGGTCTCCTTCTTCAAGGACCGCAATTTCCCCCCCGACGTGGTCGACGATGCCCTCCACCGCATCTCTTCCACTTCCCGATCCTCCGCCCTTGAACCCCGCCCCTCCAACCGCCACCAGGACAGAACCCCACTGGTCCTCACCTACCACCCCACTAACCTCCATGTACAATGCATCATCCGCTGCCATTTCCGCCACCTCCAAACGGACCCCACCACCAAGGATATATTTCCCTCCCCTCCCCTATCAGCATTCCATAAAGACCACTCCCTCCGTGACTCCCTCGTCAGATCCATATCCCCCACCAACCAAACCTCCACTCCCGGCACCTTCCCCTGCAACCGCAGGAGGTGCAAGACTTGCGCCCACACCTCCCCCCTCACCTCCCTCCAAGGCCCCAAAGGAAACTTCCATATCCGCCACAGATTCACCTGTACCTCCACACATATCATCTATTGCATCCTTTGCACCCGATGTGGCCTCCTCTATATTGGGGAGACAGGCCGCCTACTTGCGGAGCGTTTCAGAGAACACCTCTGGGACACCCGGACCAACCAACCCAACCACCTTGTAGCTCAACATTTCAATTCCCCCTCCCACTCCACCAAGGATATGCAGGTCTTTGGACTCCTCCATCGTCAGACCACAGCGAAACGACGGTTGGAGGAAGAACGCCTCATCTTCCGGCTAGGAACCCTCCAACCACAAGGGATGAACTCGGATTTCACCAGTTTCCTCATTTCCGCTCCCCCCAGCCTGTCTCAGTCCAATCCATCAAATTCAGTACCGCCTTCCGAACCTGCAATCTTCTTCCCGACCTCTCCGCCCCCACCCCAGTCTGACCTATCACCCTCACCTTGACCTCTTTCCACCTATCACATTTCCGACGCCCCTCCCCCAAGTCCCTCCTCCCTATCTTTTATCTTAGCCTGCTGGACCAACTTTCCTCATTCTTGAAGAAGGGCTAATGCCCGAAA
Organism: Chiloscyllium plagiosum; assembly: GCF_037043375.1. Taxonomy (NCBI): domain Eukaryota; kingdom Metazoa; phylum Chordata; class Chondrichthyes; order Orectolobiformes; family Hemiscylliidae; genus Chiloscyllium; species Chiloscyllium plagiosum. The sequence continues at coordinate 41,532,227 of NW_028270178.1, forward strand.
CGTCGATTCTCCTGTTCCTTCGATGCTGCCTGACCTGCTGCGCTTTTCCAGCAACACATTTCCATCTTGGACGGATATGGGCCAAGCGCGGGCAGGTGGGACGAAGTTAGTTTGGAATTGGGATAATTAACATGGACTGGTTGGACCGAAGCGTCTGTTTCTGTCCTGTCTGACTCTATAACTCATTCACTTGCTGTATTGCCACTTCCCTGAAAATTTGGATGGTACTCATTTGGTGCAGTAACTTGCCAACCTTCAATTCAATTAGTGTTTGAGTAAGTTCACTTTATTAATTCTAATCATGTTCTTATTTTCACCAGTCAATCTGTCCCATATTATATGTAGAACATTTTCAGTACCTTCCATTATAGAGACAGCACGAAGGTATTACCCTCAGCAGCAGGCAGAGATGGATTCCGTCACTGTGTGAATACATTGGAACACTGCAATGGGAGATGATGGACGTGACACCCATTCCTGCTCAGAAAGTTCCCGAATCCAGACAGTTCAATAAAACTATCACTTCCTGGTCACTGACAGCATAGTCCTCTCCCTAGTGTGAGGTTACAGGTTATGCTGAAACTCATTTTAGAATCAAACTGAATTCAGACTTTGCACCTGGCATAGGTCCAGGTCGAGGTAAGAAAAAGATTGTGATCTGAATATGTGTAACGAGAAGAGTTGCCAGAAGAGAATTGTAACGGAAAGGTGTGGATGACGATTTATTCAGAAACAGTGCTGAGGCAGAAGTGAAGACTAGGTATATTGTGAAGATGGGAGTGGACAGGTTTTGTGGTAGATGGAATATTGCGATATGAATCCATTCAGGATAAAATGGGGTAATCATGGTTATGAACACTTTCGTTTCTCCTCAGATGCTTGTAAGGCAGGGATATGAAATTCATGGCATAGAAATGGAGATTGTGATTGAAAGCGAAGACAATAGTTTGGAACTTTGCCAAATATACACTACAGAGAAAACGATAACATTCACAATGGGTTAGAGAATTAGTAAATGGGCAGAGATCGACTCACCAGGAACACCAACAATAGCGAGGATGGGATAGTAACCTGCTTGAAAAGTCATAATTACACAGCATCAATCGAGATGTTGTTGCTACACTGAAATCTCCTCCACCACAACAACTTCCAATATAAAAACTGCTTCTGGGCACGACTGCCCTGAACATACACAAGAAATACAGATTCCCCTGGATTTTACACTCACAGCTCTTATCAGTTAATTGTTTATCGTTTATACAATGCAATTCTATAATCTGTTTGTAAAGATGCAAACATATGATTGCACAATTTATATGCCTTTTCTTTTTGAGATTTTTTTTGGCCTTAGCGCAAAAGTAAGTGTTCTGTTTAAAATTGACCTGTTTATTGGGATTCAAGGGTCAGACACAGCACGTATTTTTCATGGGTTAAGAAACAGAAAGGATTCGAAGACAGTGGCTGTGGAGACTGATGAGGAGTAAAGTGACGTCCCCAATGTCTCCTTGACAGACAGAATAAAATAAAATGCAGTGAAAGAAACAGAATATATTCAGAAGAAGGAATTGCAAGTGACGATGTAAACAAAACAGCATCATTTCAAATGGAATGGCTGAACAGTGATGGTGTGTGTGCATCTGTGTGTCTGTGTGTGTGTGTGTGTCTGTGTGTGAGTATGTAGATAGATAAGATTGTTCATATGTGTGCAAAACATTCAGAATGAACGAGAGACATACTTAACAAAAATGATGCATGTGATGTACAAAATTTATAAAATACTAATATGTTATGTAATCTTCAGCTGAGATGTTATGTTCCCCTACTCTCAACGCACCGTCTGCCTCCTGCCTCCTTCTGGCATTACCTGATCTAATCTTTCATTCTTACCGGATGGATGTTATAAATTCCTGCTTCTGGTGTTCCAACTTGCTTCAGTTAATCCATTTTCTACCAGGAAACATATACTGGGTTCTGTCAACAGTTGGTGCCTGTCATATTGATGGAGATAAAGGTTCTGGCATCAAACCCAGGATTTCAACAGATTAATCTGTTGCACATACACTGTACAAAGGACCATAGCACAAAGGAATTATCAAACCAAATACGGAAGCACATCTACTTCCATCAATCATGTAGACTTCCCTATTTTTACCTCTCCACGTCTATATTCTCTCTCTCTGTCTCTATCTTTCCGTCTAGTTAATAAGTCCTCCAATCGTTCTTCGTGTCCCATTTCTCAAACCTCCCTCCTTCAGTTTACATCTATTTCTCACTTTTGGATGAGATGGCTTATAATTGAGTAATGTAACTAAAAAGACATGAGGGTGGCGTTGGCCAGAGTTAGTTGGAAGGGGAGGTGAGCACGGGAATATGGTGAAGCAGCAATGACAGGAGTTTCTGGAAATAATTCAGGAGCACGTCAGAAATTCATCCCAAGTAAGAAGAAAGATATTCAGCGGAAGACAAGTCAGCTGTGCGTGATAATGTACTCTGGGACAGCATAAAAGTAAAAGAAAATGCGCACAATGTGGTGAAGATTATTGGGAATTTAGACGATTACGAAGCCTATAAATTCCAGCATGGATAACTAAGAACAGCAAATGGGAGGAGAGGATGAAGTATGATATTACGCTTGTTAATCATGTAAAAGAACATTGAAAGAGATTTTTAGATATATAACAAGGAAGACAAGGAGTAAATAGCAAACAGAGGAATGTTGGAAAATGAAGCTTGAATAGTTACGGGAAGCAATGGAATGGCAGAGGAATTGAATACATTGCAACAGTCTTCACGGTGGAAGACACCAGCAATATGTCAGAACTTCAAGACAGTCAGAGGGTAGAGGTGAGTATAGTGACCACCAGTAAGGAGAAGGAGCTGGGGAACATGAAGTTGGATCAATCAGTGAGACCAGTTGGAGAACACCCCGTAGTTGTAAATAGATGCCGAAGGTGATTGTGGAGACATTGCTGGTGATTTTTCAGGAAATTTTGGAGTGAGGGAGGACTGGCAAATGTAAGGAGAGACAGACATAGAAGACAGGAAATTACCAATGGCCAGGCAAGTTCAAACTGTTGTATAAAAGGACTTAATGAATCCTTACGTTTATGAATAGATGCGTGGAGTATAAGAACAAGGAAGTTCTAAAGTATATTGGGCGTGGTGTGATTAAGCTACAGCATAACAATAGTGAAATTTACAATACTATTGTGAAAGTACGGTTAAAACAAAGGAAATCATTTCGAAGCAGACAGGAGCATTCGTGACAAAGAGACCGTTTCCTTGACCCTGTAGTGAGAATGTTGAGATAAGCTTGTCAGTAAACAGACTAAAATAAAATGTATAGAAAGCACAATAAAATCTGTTGCTGCGGATATAGCAATACATATGAAGTTGAAAAAGCACAGCAGGTCAGACAGCATCCATGGAACAGGAAAGTCAACGTTTCAGGCTGGTAGACTTCATCAGGATTGGTCCGGGGGAAGGGGAGCCGGGAAGAAAATAGAGGGAGAGGCGTGGAGCTGGGGGAAGGGTAGATAGGATGACGATAGGGGATGCAAGTAGGGGGATAATGTGATTGGTCAGTGGGAAGGGTGCAGCGGATATGCGAATAGAAAGATGGACAGCTTAGGTCAGGTAAGGGAAGGGGAACATGGAATAAGGCTGTGGGTGGAGAGTTCTGAAGCCAGTGAAGTCAATATTGAGACCAGTGAAAGGTAAGCACTCAAGCTGAAAGATCAGGTTCTGTTCCCTAGTTTCTATTTGGCCTCACTCTGACAGTGGAGGAGGCCAAGGATGGATCTGTCGCTGGATGAGCAAGGTTGGGGTGGGGGAGTGTGAGGGAGCAATTGAATGGCAACTGGAATGTAGGGTTGGTTAAAGCGTGCAGAGATCAGCTGCTCCATGAATATGTCCCTGAATCTCCCTTTGGTCTCCCTGATAGAGGGGAGACCACATCGGGAGTTGGAGGCGTGCTTGGTGGTGCAGGATCAGGCTCTGTATGGAGCACCAGTGCTCCAAACACAACAACCAACCCGACGTTCCAGTTAACTTCCATTTCAATTCCCCCTTCAACTCTTCCGGGGACATGCCCATCCTTAGCCTGTCCACGGTCAGAGGAATACCACCTGAGAGTCTACCTTTGAAGCTGATACCCAATGGCCTCAATATTGACTGCAGAAGCTTCAAAATCCCTCCACACGCAGCCTTATCCCCTGTCCCTTCTCCCTGACCAGACACACCTGTCTATCTTCTCACTCACATATCTGCTCCATCCTTCCCACTGGCCAATCACAGTAACCTCATAACTACATGTATACACCACCATCATACCTACCCTTCACCCTTTCATATCCCATCACTCCGTTTCTGGGCTCCCCTCCCCCTCGCCAGTCCTGACGAAAGGTCCAATATCAAAATATTGCCTTTTTGCTCCTCTCGTTCTGTCTGGTCTGCTGTGTTAATTCAGCTCCAAGTTTACTAAATCTGGCCTCTCGCACCTGTAGTACTTACTCTCTCCAAGTTGTGGAACTATGTCGTCTACGTGTAAGAAGAAATACATTTGGACATTTGAAAAGATCGCTGACTCATTCCTCATTTCTTAACAACCCAACACACAGCTTCCAGATGAAGCAGCATTTCACTGGTAATCTTTCAATCCTGTCTCCTGTCATTGCTGCTCACAATTCAGTCTCCTTTAAATTGGGGAGACCAAGCAGAGACTGCATTGACGAACACTCCCACTCTGTCTGTCGGAAGAGCCCTGACCATCTCATTGTTTCCCATTTTAATAACCGACCTTGCTCTCATGCTAACATTTCAGTCCGGGGCAGCTGCAATGTTCCAATGAAGTACAACTCAGGCTCGAGTAACACCTCACATTTTACTTTGGTACGTTACAGCCTGTAGGAGTTTGTATTTAATTCCATAACTTCACAACATGACGTCATTATGGCTGTACTCAAATCTTCTTACATTCCTTCTCTTGGTCTCCCAATGAACTTGCCCTGTTTGTCAATCTTTTGTCTTGCACTCAATTAAGGAACCCAAATCCCCCCTTTACAATCTAATGTATACTCATTTCCATAACTATGTTAAAATAAAGACAGTTGTGGTAACTGGACCCAAAGTGCTCTCCGACTGACAATTCAGTCACTTGGCCGACCTCGTTTTCTGAGGGGAGGTCCAGTCTTGCACCCACCTGAGTAGCATAGAGCCCTCTACATCTTGAATTAGGAAACTTTCTTAGACATATTTGACAAATTCCACCCCGTATGGTCCTTTTACACTCTGGGTGACCTAGTCAATCCATGGGAAGTTAAAATCTCCATCCAATACTACTCTATTATTTTTATAGGTACCTGCAATCTCACTACGCATTTTTTCCTCTCGTACCCGCTGGCTATTTGGGGGTCTAGAACACCATCCCAGCAGACTGACCATCCCCTTTTTGTTTCTAACTTTTGACAATATTGCCTCATTTGAATATCGCTTAACAATATCGTCTCTTGGCACTATTTTTATGTCCTCCCTAATCAAAGGGACAACTCCCCCTCCTCACTTACTTGTCTTTCTGTCATGCCTGTAGCTTTTGTATCCTGGAACTCTGAGCTACCAGTCCTGCCCTTCTCTCAGCCATGTTTCTGTTCTGGCTATAATATCCTAGTCCCCAGAGCTAATCCATGGTCTGAACTTGTCTGCCTTACCAGTCAGGCCTCATGAGTTGAAATGAATGCCCTTTAAAACCAGAAGTATTTTCCCTCCTATACAGTGTCCCAGATATCCTGGATAGGAAATTTGCTCTCGATGGCTGATGTATTTTCCCCTGACTAGTTGATGGCCCCTAGCTTATGTAGAGTCTCAACTTCCTGCCAAACTAGTTTAAATCCTGCCAGGTAACACTAGCAAATCTCCTCCCAGGGATACTGGTGTCCCTCTGCTTCCAATGCAAACCATCCTCCTGGTACAGGTCACCTCTACCCCAGAAGAGATCCCAATGACCTAAGAACTGGAAACCCTGCACCTTACACCAGCTCCTCAGCCACACATCCATCTGACCGATCTTTCTATTTCTATCCTCACTGGTGCGTGGACTGGGAGTCATCTGGAGATCATTAACGTCAATAACCATTTTATAAAAACTTCTTACCTAAATCCCTGTACTTATTTCACAGGGGCCTATCCCTTTGTCTACCTCGGTCACGTGGGCCGATGTGCACAATGACTTCTGGCTGTTCACCCTCCACCTTCAGAATGTTCAGTAACCGCCCAGAGACATCCTTGACCCTGGTACCTGGGAGGCAGCACACCGTCCTGGGGACCCTTCTGCAGCCACACAGCCTTCTGTCTGTCCCCCTCAAAACTGAGTCTCCCATAAGTATTGCGATTATTACAGAGGATCTGGGAAACATCGACTGGGAGGAACTCCCTGCAGTTGGGGCCATGTTAGGAAAGTGGAGTATTTTAAAGTGATGCAGTGAGAACGTAGGGCCAGTGTGCTCCTTGAAGAGTGAACAGTAAAGGCAGCAAGTCCAGGGAATACTGATCAAGTGATATCGTGAGTTTGATAAAGAAAATACAGTGCAATAAAATCAGGTGAAGCCCTTCACAAGTATATAGAGTGCAAGGGGATTGTGGAAAACGAGGGACAAACAATAGTCATGAAATATATTTGGCAGACACGATTGTGGAAAAGCCACAAGTATTTTATCAGCATCGTGAGAGTAAGAGGATTCCCAGCAAAGAGGGCGGCCTGTGAGTAACCAAAAGGACAATCTGTACATGGAGCCAGAAGAAGTAGGCGAGGTCTTCAATGAATACTTCTGTATTCACACAGGAAAAAGACATTGTAACCGGGGATTTCAGTTGGGATGCTGAGGTTCCAGAATATGTTAAGATCAATAAGGAGGAGGTATTAAATATTTTCACAGGCATAAAGGTGGAGAAATCCCCAGTACCCAATGAAATGTATCACAGGCTGTTGTGGGAGGTAAGGATTAGATTGCCGGGGCCCTGGTGGATATATTTAATACTTTGCTGGCCACAGGTGAAGTGCCGAATGACTGGAGGATCGCTAATGTGGTTCCTTTGTTCAAGAAGGGCAGCAGGAATAGGCCAGGTAATTACAGAGCAGATAGTCTGACAGCAGGGGGAGGGAAATTATTGGGAACAATTCTGAGGGACAGGTTGAATCAATAACTGGAAAGACAGGGATCGATTAGTGATAGTCAGCATGGATTTGGAAGAGGAAGATAATGTCTGATGAACTCAGCTGAGATTTCTTTGAAATTACGATTGAAGAGATTGATGAGGGCTGTGCAGATGTTGTGGTTTACATGGAGTTCATTAAGGCCTTTGACAATTTCCCACGTTGAAGGCTGGTCCAGAAGGAAAGAGTCCATGGCATCAAACGCAAGTTGGGAAATTAGATCTAAAATTGTTGTGAGGGTTGGTTTTGTGATTGAAAGCCTTTGCCCAGCGGGTGTATCACAGGGATCTGTGCAGTAACCATTGCTGTTCCTTATGGGCATTAGTCACTCCGATGTGAAGCAGAAGGTATCATTAGTAGGTTTGCAGATGACATGAAAGGTGAGGATGTTGAACACATTGAAGGGGATGGTCTCAGGCTACAGTCTGAACTTTGAGGCTGGGACAGAATTTCAAGAGAGTCATTTCAATTGACAAGGCAGACATGAACACAGCAGGCAATGAGGGAAAACGTATCAATTAAGCTGGATCTACTTTAATGTAAAAGGCCTAACAGGTTATACAGATGAACGCACGGCATGGATGGGAGCATGGGACAGGGATATCACAGGAATTACAGAAACACAGCTGAGAGTGCCGGGCAGGACAGGCAGCTCAATGTTCCCAGGACAGATGCTACAGGAAGGATAGAAGGGGAGGCAAGAGAGGAGGGGAATTGGAGTTTTTGATCAGTGAAAACATCACTGCAGCACTGAGAGAGTATATTCCTGGGGATCGCCCAGTGAAGCTGTATTAGTGGAACTGAGAAATTATACTGAATGATCAGTTTGATATGACTGTACTACAGTCAGCGGGAAATTGCTGGAGATCTCAAATATCTGTAATAATGATAGGGCTGTAATAGTCGGGGATTTTAACTTTCTAAACCTAGACTGGTATTGCCAGAGTGTTCACAGCTTGGATAGAAGAAATTTGTTCAGTGTGTTCAAGAAAACTGTCTCAGGCAGTATGTAACTGGTCCGAATAGTGAAGGTTTCTATCCCAGGGTAGGGGAAATCCATTACTAAATGGCAGAAATATGAGGTGAGAGAAGAAATACTTAAAAGTGACCAGAGGAGAACATTTCCACATAGAGAATGGTGCATGTATGGAATGAGCGTCTGGGGAAGGGGTAGAGAAAAGTAAGGTTACAACATGGAAAAGACATTTGGGCAGATACATGGAGAAGAGAAGGTTTGAAGGGATATGGACCAAATACATGCAAATGCGACTCGTTCATGAACAGTAGTCAGCATGGACTAGTTGCATGGAAGGATAATAAATGCAGTACATTTCAAGTATGGGGAGGGACAATAGGGAAGGTTGAGGTTACAGGGACAGGCACTGTTGTAGGAGTTACAAATTATTGAAGACACTGGTCCACGAGACATGGAATATGTACAGTGTTGGAGGAAGAACACAGAATAGAAAGATCCCAGGCAGCTTTCCCACCCACTCATGGGAAGCCTGCTTTCCCCTCTGTTGTCCTGATGCTCACTAAGACGTCACAGGCATGGATTGATAACTGTGACACTCCTGATACTGTCTCAGAACAACAAACTTTTCAGTAGACGTGGTGATTGAGCCTGCGGTGTGTCTGTACACTGCTCCCCCTCCAGCACTGTTAGCTGATGTTTGGAGCCCTCTCGCTGCTCTGTGCACTGTGAGTGATCTTACCTCAGTGCAGGGTTTGTTTAAGTCTCCAGATCTCCCTGCCCTTTATCTCTCTGCCTGATCAACCATCTTCAACGTGGTGATGGATGGGACACCCAGCAGCTGGGAAATCTATTGAGTCAGGAACTTCCTGAGTACCTACAGGAGACAGAGAAATAGACGGAATGGGAAATTAGACTGATGCAGTGAGGGTTACACATGGAGTATAGTACTGTGTCCCACGGAGATCTGGAAAATCCCAGTCTCCATCCCTGGCCTGTGCAGAATTCTGTTGGCTCAGAATCTGGAGTAGCTGTAAGAGTGAGAGACACTGACAGAGGTAACAATGAGATCCACACAGTGAGGGATACTACATGGAGAGAGACTGAGTGATGTCACCAGACTGCAGGAAGGTATCAGGAACAAACAATCATGAAGGAAAACAGGTTTAGCTTCATGATACACTGGTATCAGTGTTCAGGGATAAATAGCCTGTGAGCAGACAAAGTAATGGCCTAGTGATATTGTTGCCAGAGCATGTATCCCAAACCTCAGCTAATGTTCAGGAGAGGCAGGTTTGAACCACCTTATCTGAAATGGTGGAATTTGAAATAAATTATTTTAAAAATAGTAATTGACCATCTATAAATACCATTACTGATGTACAATAATCCAAACACTTGTCATTCAGAGAAGGACATCTGCCCACCCTCAGATGGTCTGCACGACATAGCCACAGCAAAGTGTTTGCCTCCCAATTGCCCTCTGAAATGGCCGAGCAAGCTACTCAGCTCAAGGGCACCTAGGGATGGGCAAGAAAGGCTGGTCAGCCAGAGACACCCACATCCCATACCTGTTTTAATAAATAATCCATTAGGATGGGGTCCCACTGGAACTGAGCTGGGACCAGTGTCCAGGCCAATTATGTAGGTAGGTTTATGGACAGGGCTTTAAACTGAAAGAGGGTTCAGGTGAAAGGAGCTTTCCAAATCCAAATAGAAAAGATGACGCATGTGAACAGCATGGGGATGTGGTCGAAGACAAGCAGAAAGGTACAGGAAGGGACAGATTTTAACTAAAACTGTGTATCAGTGAATCGATTTGTGACAGGAAATTGTGGGAAAGAGAAAATTATCTTTTTTTTTGGAATGGACAAAGTCTGTGCAGCAAGGTAGACTGATTTGTGATAAAGAGATAAAAGAGATTTAGACACCATGGAGACATGGTTACAGGACGAACAACAGTTGGAAGGCCATACAGAGAAAGCATTTGGCATCAGATCATGAAGTAGAGTCAGTCTGAATCTAAATTCTGGCTACTACTTGCGAAGGACACAAGCGGCAGAACAGTTTTCGGCCACTTAACAACATTTCATTACTCATCATTTGCATGAAAGAGGAACTCATTGGAATTTTAATAAAGGCATTGTGATAATTTAGTGAAACTTGAGTATTCATATAATCTTGGCAATCATACTGGCAAGAGTGATATTCGAAGAAGAGATTGTGGAATTGTTTTCAGTGTTTCTTTGAATAACACATTATGCAACTGGCTAGAGACGTCACTATCTCAGTGCGACCCTTGTGTCATGAAACTTAGTGAGTAATGCCACCTGGGGAGATCCTCTGGGAAATTGTGTAAAGTGCAGTTTAAAGAAATACAAAGTTTTAAAGTGAATCACAGAAAGGATAAGCTACATCTGGAAACAAAAACAGCCAATTACATGAGTTTGAGAGGAGACCTGACCAAGGTAAACAGGCTAAACAGACTGAAATATGTGTCTGTAAATGAACAGTGGAAAACATTTGAAGGAACAGTGTAAAACACTCAACAAAAGGACGTTCCATTGAAATAGAAAATCCTCAGCAAGAAATTCCCACCCATCCCTCACTCAGGACAAAATGGATCATATCAGATTATGAGGCTTAGACAATTACCACAAAGTACTTAATATCCTGAAATGAGAGAGAGTTTAAGCAGTAAGTTTTAAAGGGATTGCAAATGGTCTGCTAGCAGGGAGGAGGGCAATGGGAAGGGGAATCATTGTCAGGGTTTAATGACACAATAGGAACAGGGAGAGGTGAACATGCTGGAGGTGGTGAGAGAGTGGTCCGGGCCTGAACAGTCTGACAAAGCCAGCTGCAAAGGTAGGGAGGGACGTATGTATTTTTATTTATTCATTCATGGGATGAGGGTGATTGGACCAGCATTCTTTGCCCCCTCTGCGAATTACCCAGAGGGTAGCTCAGAGTCAGACATGCTGCTGTGGGTCTGGAATCACATGTCAGCCAGACCAGGTTGGAATGTCAGATGTCCTTCCCTAAAAGGAGCTAAGTCAACCAGTTGAGTTCTTCCTACTGATCAACAATGCTTTTATGGAGGCCGCACCAATGTCCTGTAAAGCCACAACATGACATCCCAACTCCTACTCTCAATGCTTTGCCCTATGAAGATAACCATCCCAAACAACTGCTTCACCAGCCTGTCTACGAGTATCGCCACTCTCAAGAAACTGTCTACCTGCATTCCTGGGTCTCTGATTGACAACACTACCCAGTGCCCGAACATTAACTGTACAATCCCGCCCTGGTTTGTTTCACCAAAATGTAACACTTCACATTTATCTAATTAAACTTCATCTGCTATTCTTCAGGCCACTATCCCAGCAGTACTGTTCATCCTGTTGTTTCATAGATAATCTTCTTCACTGTCCACATCACCAGCAATTTCGGTGTCACCCAAAAGACTTACTTACCAGGAAACCAATATTCCCATCCAAACCATTTATCCAAATGACAAACAACAGGGGACCCACTACAACGCTGGTCACATGCCTCCAGTCAGAAACACAACATGTCTCCCTTCACCCTCTGTCTCCTACCATCAACCCCAATTTTGTAACCAGTTTCCTCGCTCCTCCTGAATTCCGTATCCTTTTACAATGGTCGAGGCTTATTACCCAGTTTACCACACGGAACGTAGAACACTGAACAGTACAGTACAAAACCCTTCGGCCATGATGCCATGCCAACCTTTTATCCGTGTGTAAGATCAAACTAACCTACATACCCTTCATTTTACTGCCATCCATGTGCCTATCCAAGAGTCTATTAAATGTCCCTCATGTATCTGACTCTCCTACCACCACTGGCAGTGCATTCCAACCATGCAACACTCGTTGTAAAGAACCTTTCTCTGAAATTTCTCCTTACCCATCCACCAATCACCTTAAAATTATTTATGCCCAATGACGATAGCCATTTATGCCATGGTATAAAGAAGTCTCTCACTATTCACTCTATGTTTCACATCATCTTGATCACCTCTACCAAGTCGTCCCTCACCTTTCTTCACTTCAATGACAAAAGGCTTACCTCCCTGAACCTTTCTTCGTAAGACATGCTCTCCAGTACAGACAATATTCTGGTGAATCTCCAATTTACCCTCCATAAAGCTTTCACACCCTTCCTGTAATGAGGGGATCAGAACTGAACACAATATTCCAAGTGGGGTCTAACCATGGCTCTGTAGAGCTGCAGCATAACCTCACACCTGAAAACCCAATCCCCCTGCAATTGAAAGGCAACACAACATATTCCTTCTCAACAACCCTATCAGCTTGGATGGCAACTTTGAGGGATAAATGGATGTGGAACCCAAGATCTCTCTGTTCCACAACACTACCAAGCATTCTGCCTTTAACCCTGTATTCTGCATTCAAGTTAGACTTTCCAAAATGAATCATTTCACACATTTCCAAATTAAACTCCATCTGCCACTTTTCAGTCCAGCTCCGCATTCTGGCAATATCCTGCTGCAACCTACAACAGACCTCCACACTATCCACCACTCCACCAACCTCCATGTCATTGGCAAAACTACTAACCCATTCTTCCACAACCACATTCAAGTAGTTTATAAAAAGAATCATAAAGAGCAGAGTTCCTGCAACCGATCCCTGCAGAACCCACTGGCCACCGAGCTCCATGCTGAATGCTTCCCATCTATCATCACACTCGGTCTTCTATGAGGCAGGATTCCATATCCAGACAGACAGGTTTCCTGTATCCCATGCCTCTGTATTTTCTGAATGAGCCATAAATGTGTTTTGTCAGATTCTCGAAGGATTCAATAAGATTTGTGAGGCATGACCTGTCCCTTTCAAAGCCATGCTGACTATTTCTAATCAAACTGTGGTTTTCTACGGAGTCATAAAGCCGCTCTCCCAGAGTCCTCTCCAATGAATTGCATACCACAGACATAAGAAAGTGGAGGTCTGTAATTCCCAGGATTAGCCATATTCCCTTTCTTGAACAAGGGAGCAACATGTGCCGCCCTCCAATCATCTGGTACGACTCTGGTGGACAGTGTGGGTGCAAAGTTGAAAAGTGTGGTGCTGGAAAAACACAGCAGGCCAGGCAGCATCCGAGGAGTTGGAGAATCGACGTTTCGGACATAAGCTCTTCTTCAAGCCCTTTCTCCTAGTGTGGGTCCAAAGGTCATCGCCAAAGGCAATCCCTTCCCTCGCAGTAACTTTGAGCATATCTGGTCTTGTCAATAGACTTATCTGTCTTTAAGTTTTACACAATCCTCAGCATATCCTCCTTCTCAACATCAACCTGTTCACATATATCAGTCCTTTTCACGCTTCCTCACAAATGACAAAGTCCCTCTTAGTAGTGAATACTGAAGCAAAGTATTCATTAAGGTCCTCCCCTACCTCATGTGACTCCAGACACATGTTCCCTCCACTATGCCTGACCGGCCCTAACCTCACGCTGACCATCCTCTTGTTCCTCACATAAGTGGACAATGCCTTAAGGTTTTCCTTAATCCTTCCCCAAAAAAGATTTTTTATGTCCCATTCTAGCTGTCCTAAGTCCATTCTTCAGTTCCTTCCTGGATACCTTCAGAGAGTCCGCAGAGTGTGGAAACATGCCATTTGGCCCAACAACTCCATACGGACCGTCTGAAGAACATCCCGCCCAAAACCATTCCCCCACCCTATTATTCTCCATTTACCCTGACTAATGCGTCAATCCTGCACATCCCTGAATACTATGGGTAATTTACCATGGCTGATTCACCTAATCTGCACATCTTTGGGTGGAAACTGGAGCACTTGGAGGAACCCTACGCAGACACGGGGAGAACGTGTAAACTCCACACAGACAGTCGCCCGGGACTGGAATCGAAATCGGTTCCCTGCTGCGATAAGGCAGCCGTCCTAACCATTGAGCCATCATATAACCCTATAGAGGTCTAACGATCCTAGCGTCCTCAACCTTACGTAAGCGTCTTTCTACCTCTTGACTAGATGTTCTACATCCCTTTGAACCTTGTTAAATGCTTCACTAAAGTACACGTGGACAATGTTCACTGCTCTGCCTTCATCTATCTCTTGGCCACCTCCTCGAAGAGTCAATCCAGTTTGTGAAACACGGTTTCACACTCACAAAGCCATGCTGACTATCTCTAATCAGCCCTTGCCTTTCCAAATATATGTAGCTCCTTTCTCTCAGAATCTCCTCCAACAACTACCCCATCACTGGGCTCACGGGGCTGTAATTTCCTGGCTTTTCCCTGCAATCCTTTCCTGATGGAACAGCATTAGCCGCCCTCCAGTCTTTCGGCACATCACTGCGTCTGTTGATAATATAAATTAAAATATCTCTGTTAGGAATACTACAATCTCTTCCCTAGCTTCCAACAATATTTTCAGATCGACCTCATGAGCTACTAAGAATAGATCTACCTTTACTTATTTTAATATTCCAGCACTTTCTCTTCTCTGTTGAGGATTCTTTCCAAGACATCACTATTTATTTCCCCAAGTTCCCGAGCTTCCATGTCTTTCTCCACAGTAAATACTGACAAGACTATTTTTTCGTTTCATATCTCACCAACCTACTCTGGTTCCACACATAGGCGACCTTATTGATATTTAAGGGGCCCTATTCTCTACCAAGTTACTCTTTAACCCTTATTGAAACTTGCACAAAGGCTTCTGAAAATTCAAATAAACCATATTCTCCGTACCAACACCATCTCCCCCCCACCCCCCCAACATCCTTATCTATTCTGCCATTTATATTCACACCAACAAATAAATCCAACAGGCTCAAAAACAAATTCTCTTTTTTAAAATGTGTTTCTAAGTGTCCAGTTTTTTATTGATATGTTGTTTCTTACTCATTTCAGCATGCTCCTGACTTACTGTCAGGCTAACAGTATTTGTTTTTAGACTGGAAACATAAAGGGTTGTGGGAGTTCTTGTTTATCAATCTGAAAAAAGTAGCTTACAGGGTCATCAAGTAATAGAGAAGGCAAATCAAATGCTGCCATTTATTACAAAGGGAATGGAGTCTAAATATAGGGAGGTCTTACTAAAACGATGCAAGGTACAAGTCAGACTACACCTAGAATATTATGAACAGTGTGTGTGCCCGATGGAAAGATATTCTTGTATCAGACGCAGGCCAGAGAAGGTTCACTCGACTCATGTTGAAAATGGAGGGATTATATAATTAGAGGTAGTGTAGATTGAGAATGAACCCATTGAAGTTGAGAAAAATTAGAGAGAAACTGAATGAAACATGCAAGATTCTGAAGTGCTTTGAGCGCTTAAATGCTGGGAAGGTAGAAAAAAGAACAGTGCAGCAATAGGCCCTTCGGCCCACCTTGATATCATTCTCAACTCACCCCATCTGTATGTACATGGTCCATGTCCCTCTATTCTCTGGCCGTTCATGTTTCTGTCTAAATGTCACTTCAAAACTTTACACACATTTCTGTTTCTATGACCTCGCTTGGCAAATTCCACTCTTTTCCAACCCCAACCTCACTATCAAACCGGAAGACAAGGGAGGTGCGGTAGTAGTTTGGCACACCAACCTTTAGACCGCTGAGGCTAAACACCAGCTCGCAGACACCTCCTCCTACTGGCCCCTTGACCATGACCCCACCTCCCACCACCAAACCATCATCTCCCAGACCATCCATAACCTCATCACCTCAGGGGATCTCCCATCCACCGCCTCCAACCTCATAGTCCCACAACCCCGCACCGCCCGTTTCTACCTCCTGCCCAAACCTGACTGCCCTGGACGACCCATTGTCTCCGCCTGCTCCTGCCGCATCGAACTCATCTCTGCATACCTCGACACGGTCCTGTGCCCCTTAGTCCAAGAACTCCCCACCTACGTTCGGGACACCACACACGCCCTCTACCTCCTCCAGGATTTTCGCTTCCCCAGTCCCCAACGCCTTATCTTCACCATGGACATCCAGTCCCTGTACACCTCCATCCCCCATCACGAAGGCCTCAAAGCCCTCCGCTTCTTCCTTTCCCGCCGTACCAACCAGTGCCCTTCCACTGACACCCTCCTTCGACTGACTGAACTGGACCTCACCCTGAACAACTTCTCTTTCCAATCCTCCCACATCCTCCAAACCAAAGGAGTAGCCATGGGCACGCGCATGGACTCAGGCTATGCCTACCTCTTCGTAGGATATATGGAACAGTCCATCTTCCGCAGCTACACTGGCACCACCCACCACCTTTTCCTCCACTATATCAATGACTGTATCGGCGCTGCCTTGTGCTCCCACGAGGGGGTTGAACAGTTCATCCACTTTACCAGCACCTTCACCTGGACCGTCTCAGACTCCTCCCTCCCCTTCCTGGACCTTTCCATTTCTATCTCGGGCGACCGAATCAACACGGACATTTACTATAAACCGACCGACTCCTACACCTACCCAGACTACACCTCCTCCCAACCTGCCCCCCGTAAAAACGCCATCCCATATTCCCAATTCCTTTGTCTCCGCTGCATCTGCTCCCAGGAGGACCAGTTCCAATACCGTACAACCCAGATGGCCTCCTTCTTCAAAGACCGCAATTTCCCCCAGACGTGATCGACAATGACCTCCACCGCATCTCCTCGACTTCCCGCTCCTCCGCCCGTGAGCCACACCCCTCCAATTGCCACCAGGACAGAACCCCACTGGCCCTCACCTACCACCCCACCAACCTCCATATACATCGTATCATCCGCCGTCATTTCCGCCACCTCCAAATGGACCCCACCACCAGGGATATATTTCTCTCCCCTCCGCTATCAGTGTTCCGAAAAGACCACTCCCTCTGTGACTCCCTCGTCAGGTCCACACCCCCCATCAACCCAACCTCCACTCCCGGCACCTCCCCCTGCAAACGTAAGAAATGCAAAACTTGCGCCCACACCTCCCCCCTTACTAGCCTCCAAGGCCCCAAAGGATCCTTCCATATCCGCCACAAATTCACCTGCACCTCCTCACACATCATTCATTGCATACGCTGCACCCGATATGGCCTCCTCAATATTGGGGAGACAGGCCGCCTACTTGCGGAACATTTCAGAGAACACCTCTGGGACACCCGGACCAACCAACCCAACCACCCCGTGACACAACACTTCAACTCCCCCTCCCACTCCACCAAGGACATGCAGGTCCTTCGACTCCTCCATCGCCAGACCATAGCAACACGATGGTTGGAGGAAGAGCACCTCATCTTCCGCCTAGGAACCCTCCAACCACAAGAGATGAACTCGGATTTCTCCAGTTTCCTCATTTCCCCTCCCTCCACCTTGTCTCAGTCAAATCCGTCGAACTCAGCACCACCTTCCTAACCTGCAATCTTCTTCCTGACCTCTCCGCTCCCACCCACACTCCGGTCTATCACCCTCACCTTGACCTCCTTCCAACTATCGCATTTCCAACGCCCCTCCCCCAAGTCTCTCCTCCCTACCTTTTATCTTAGCCTGCTTGGCACATTCTCCTCATTCCTGAAGAAGGGCTCATGCCCGAAACGTCGATTCTCCTGCTCCTTGGATGCTGCCTGACCTGCTGCGCTTTTCCAGCAACACATTTTCAGCTCTGATCTCCAGCATCTGCAGTCCTCACTTTCTCCTCGAAAACTTCCACTCTCTGTAAAAAAAAAAAACTTGCCTCACGCACCTCATTTAAACTTTCTCTTTCTCACCTTAAACCTCTGCGCTCTAGTATTTGAAACTTACACATTGGAAAAGAGATTCTGACTATCCTCATTATCTGTCCCTGTCCTAACGTTATATCCCTGTACCTGGTCACCTGTCAGCCTCTGATAATCTCACAATGCATTCCAACTTTGTTTAATTTCCTCTTAACACCTAACACACCCTTAAAAACATAAAACAGGTAACATGCTGATAAACCCCTTTTGTACCCTCTCCAAAGCCTCCCCATCCTCCCTATTGTGTGGAGATGACAACTGCTCCCAGTGCTCCAAATGTGGTCAAACAGAAATTTTGTACAATTCCATCATCAGATGCAACCCACTATACCCAACGTTGTAACCGATGAAGGCCAGTGTTCCATTTGCCTTCTTTCCCATCTGAAACACTTCTGTTGCCATTTTCAGGGAGTTACTGACTTGCACCAAGATCCTTCTGTATATCAATGTCCCTCAGTATCCTAACTTTCCTCTTGACTTTGACATCATCTCACACTTGTCCAGATTAAACTCAATTTGCCATTTCTCTGCACATCTTTCCAACTGATCTGTAACCTCCTGCAACCTTGGATCGCCTTATTAATCCCAACTCCACCAATTTTCATTTCATCTGCAATAATTATATTTGTCATCCCTTTCATTTCAATTGTGAGAGAATCTGTAACCAGAGGGCAGAAAGCCCCAGCAAGGGCTCACCCATATAAGATGGAGATGAGGAGGAATGTCTTCACTCAGAGGATAGTAACTCTGTGGGAATTCCTGACTGCAGGGGGCTGCCGAGGCTGCGCCCTTAAGAATATTTACAGCAGAGATGGTCAGATTTTAATTAAACAGAGAAACAAGAGTTTTGTAGAAAAGGCAGGTAAATAGAGTAGAGGATCATCAGATCAACCATGATCTGACTGAAGGGCAGAGCATACGCAATGGGCCAAATGGCCTAATTCCGCTCCTACATCTCGTGGTCTGAACTCAAACTCAGTATGTCTTGCATAACATTATGGGTCTCTGCTCAGAAAACCCCTTTATAATGGCATTATTGGATATTTATTATTACACAGCATTTGATCTACACAAGACAATTTTGTTGATGGTTCCTTGATATGATATTATAGAAAACCATCTCATATACAATCCAGGAATCCATCCATTACAGCCCTGATACTCATTAGTTATCCAGTTGCAATGGAGACCACTGTCATACACAGTCACTGTACTGCCTTTGCTACAAGTACATTCAGTGTCCTGACTGTAACCACATTTACATTACCATCACTGGTTGGTGCATATAAAAGAATTCCTGCTAATGATTGCTGCTGCTTGCTTATTCTCAGCTCCACTCAACTAGACTCCAACTTTTGATCGTCAGATCCACGTAATGTCTCATTAATGCATTAACCTCATCCTTTCTTCACAACTTGTTGATGTTTTGCCTCGTCTACCTCTTGCGACTAGATTGGGTGGGGATATCTGGTCGGCATGGATGAGTTGGACTGAAGGATCTGTTTCCATGCTGTACATCTCATTGATTTTATGACTCAACCCCACAACACTTCAATATTCCCTTCCCAGCGATGGTGATTCTGCAGCTACATCTCCGGAATGACAGTTCCATCATATCTGTTCACTGTCATTCTATCTGCCTTATGGCGAATACAGGGAGTCATTCCTCAGTAGTGGGGGGGGGGGGGGGTGGTTGAACAGATGGGTAAAGGTTACAGAGATAGGCTTACATGGGATCGAGGCTGTTAGAGTTAAATAGAGTTACATCTGGTCAAGAATGTCAGTGGGACAAACGAGTTTGGAGATTGAAGCAATTCACAGAGATAATGGGAGCTG
Organism: Chiloscyllium plagiosum; assembly: GCF_037043375.1. NCBI lineage: Eukaryota > Metazoa > Chordata > Chondrichthyes > Orectolobiformes > Hemiscylliidae > Chiloscyllium > Chiloscyllium plagiosum. The sequence goes on from NW_028270178.1 coordinate 41,551,998, forward strand.
GATTAGATTCTAGAGATAGGGATGGATGTAGAGAGAGGCAGGCAGTCCGAAAGGCAGAGACAGTGGGTGTTTCAGGGAGAAGTGTATTGTATATACTATCAGAGATATGGAACGTTGTAGTGACGGAAGACATTTACAGTTATAAGGATGCTTCCAGGTTCTGAAGGCTACACAGATAGGAAGGAAATGAAGGATGCCAGGTTACTGGGTTAGGGAGAGTTACACAAATGGGGAAGATTGCACAAACTGAAAGAGGTTCCTGTGGTCAGGAGGGTTGAGGGGTGGGGGGGAGTGGGAGGTTTAAATAGGTTAAGATCGAAGAATTAGAGAAGGATAAGGAGGTTAAAGGTGGATGTATGGATTGGGTGAGCTGACATTGAAAGTGAGTCTTATGGGAACTGTAGAGTCACAAAGATTGGGGTTTGTACTAAGATCGGGAAATCGTCAGGGATTCCAAGGGATTACCCAACAAGTGAAGATTAAAGGGGCTGCATAGATTGGGATGTTGTCAGGACTGGAAGAGGTTACACAGAAAGGGAGGGCTTTAAGGGCTGTAGATGTTTATGGAGATAGTGGCAGGGCTGAAGCAGTTTGCAGTGACATAAAAACTTTTAGGACAGTACTAAGATACACTTAGTACTTACGTTAGTGCAATAATGGGAAGCTTAATAGGACTGGAGGAGCGAAGAAAGATACAGACAGCAGTGGTGGCTGCAGATGTTAACGGATTATAGAGAGAGTTCCAGGTTAGAGAGAGTGTGGGCTTCAGATTATGGCAGCCATTGTACGAAGTGGAATAGCCTTGGAAAATGGCGAGTTTGCAACTATAGAAGGTGCTGAAGGAACTGGAAGTGGTAAAAAAATGTAGGGATGGTTGTGGAAGCAGTTGGTGGTTAGAGATAGGGAGCATTGCAGAAACTGCAGGGGATCATACAGACAGGGGATTTCTAAGAGCAGGGGAAAGTTACAGAAATCGACAAAGTACAGTGTCTGAAGAGGGTTCAGCAACCAGGAGGTTTCAAGGTGCAGGACAAAGTTACAAAGACTGGGACAGCTCTAGGGATTGGAGGAGCAAAGATAGGGAGGGCTTTCAACCCTGTAGGATAGTATGTTACAGAGATGGGGAGAATTTCACAACTAAAGGGAGTTAGAAAGATCAGGAGGATTTGAGGTTATTGCAGCAGCTTTAACTGTATAGTTTCTCCAGAGGTATGGAGGGTTGTGGAGACTTGAACAGGTGACATAGAGGGGGAGGGTTTAAGAATAAGGAGGACATTTCAGACAAACTGAAGGATGTAGGGATGGAACATGGTGAGTGTCACAGTGGCAATTACAGCAGCTCATGAATATAACAAATAACTCGTGTAGTGATAAGGGGAGCACATTAAAGGTATAAAGATTTGTAATGTCTGAAGGAGATTATATGCACAGCAAGGGGATTAGGGACTACTAGAGTTTACAGAGACTGAGTCTGGTTGAGAGGGGAAGAGTTTATTGGCATCATTAGGATTGTAGAGACTAAATCCCATGATAGGGACGGTAGAACTGGATGGTATCCACAGCCATGGAGAATGTTAACAGGTGGAGGAGGTTCCTAAGGTCAGGATTCCTTGGGAGATTTCACATATAGTTAGATTCTCTGGTAGGAGCCTGACATAGTTACAAAGACAGGGAGGCAGTTCAGGTCTGGAAGTGATTACACAGATCTGGACAGCTCCATGGACAGAATAATTTTTCACAGATAAGGAAGGGTTGGAGGAGTTGGCGAAGTTTACCCAGATAGGGACGGATGGAGAGGTTAAAGGCAAATGCATTAACATGGCGGGTGGTATTGGTAGAAGGAGCTTACAGGGATAGACAGGGCTGTCAGGGTTTACAGGAATGAAGGAATTTAGTATCTACAGGAGAAGTTTAGGGATTAGGGTGTTAGGGGTTAGAGAAACTGACAGAGACAGAGAGCATTGTGTGGACTGGAGGAGATTCCAAACAGAGGAAGAATTATCGGGACTGGAGGATATTACAAAGATCACAAATACAGCATGTGCCAGGATTAATGCCTTGGACCTCCTGTGCTGTCTCAGTGAGGACCGTACAGCAGAGGGGAAAGCAGGACCCTCACAAGATGGTGGGATTGTAGCCTTGAATGTAGCTGTTCCTTGCCAAGCATTGTGTCTAATACCTCTATCTGTCAGCCATGTTTCTGTTATGCTGGTATTTTCCAGTCCACAGAGCCAATCCATGCTCTGAGCTCATCTGCCTTACCAGTCAGGTCTCGTGCGTTGCCAGTCAGCCAACCTTCCCCCCACCCTCAACCAAGGGATGCTGATTTCCCTCTGGTTCAAGTCCAACCCGCGCCCCCCATTGACAGGTCACCTCTACCACAGAAGAGATCCCAATGATCCAAGAACTGCCCCCGACATCTGCTTCTCAGCCACACATCCATCTGGCCTATCTTTCTATGTCTATCCTCACTGGCACATGGCACAGGGAGTAATCTGGAGATCACTACCTTTGAGGTCCGGCTTTTCAACTTTTTACCTAACGCCCGATACTCATTGCACAGGACCCCATCACTTTGTCTACCTCTGTTATGTGGACCGATGTGCACAATGACCTCTGGCTGTTCGCCTCCCCCTTCAGAATGTTCAGTAACCGCGTAGAGACATCCTTGACCCTGGTACCTGGGAGGCAGCACACAATCCTGGGGTCTCTTCTGCAGCCACACAGTCTCCTGTCTGTCCCGCTCACAACTGAGTCTCCAATAATGAGACAGGAAGTGGCAAACAGAGACTGGCTGGAACTATCTGCAGTTACGGCTATATGTGGAAAGTGGAATATGTTAAAGTGAAACAGTGAGAATCCATGGCCAGTTTGTTAATAAAGTGGGAATGACAAAGGCAGCAAGTCCAGTGAATACTGATCAAGTGATATTGTGAGTTTGATAAAGAACATACAGTGCAATAAAATCAGGTGAAGTCATTCACAAGTATAGAGAGGGCAAGGGGTCCTTAAAAAAAAGGGGCAAGCAATGGCCATGAAATATCCTTGGTAGACAGTATTAAGGAAAAGCTAGCAGATATTTTGTGTGTATAGTCAGAGGAGTCCCAGCTAAAGACTGCATCCTGCTGGAAACCAAAGGGACAATCTGTGTATGGAGCCAAAGGAAGTAGGTGATGTCTTCAATGAATACTTCCCATCTGTGTTCACACAGGAGAAAGGATTGTAGCCGGGGATTTCTGTTGATATGGTGAGGTTCGAGAATATGTTAAAATCAATAAGGAGGAGGTATTAAATGTTTTCACAGGGAATTTCACTGGAGAAATTCCCAGTGCCCAATGAAATGTATCCCAGGCTGTTATGCGAGGAAAGGGAGGAGATTTCTAGGGCCCTGGCGTATATATTTAATACTTTGCTGGCCACAGGTGAAGTGCTGAATGAGTGGAGGATCGCTAATGTGGTTCCTTTGTTCAAGAAGGGCAGCAGGGATAGGCCAGGTAATTACAGAGCAGATAGTCTGGCAGCAATGGGAGGGAAATTATTGGAAACAATTCTGAGGGACAGAATGAATCAATAATTGGAAAGGCAGGAAACAATTAGGGATAGTCAGCACGGATTTGGTAAAGGAAGATTCTGTCTGATAAATTCAGCTGAGTTTTCTTTGAAATCACGAATAACAATATTGAAGATGGCTCTGCAGATGATGTGGATTCATTGGAGTTCACTATGGCCTTTGACAAGGTCCCACATGGAAGGCTGGTCCAACAGACCAATGGGATCCAAGGCAAGTTGGTAAATTGGATTCACAATTGGTGGAGTGTTGGTTTTGTGTTTGAAATTCTTTCATCAGTGGGTATACCACAGGGATCTGTGCAGGAGCCATTGCTGTTTGTATGGACATGAATACCTTGGATGTGAAAGCAGAAGGGGTCATTATCCAGTGTGCAGATGACATGAAAAGTGAATGTGTTGCCCACAGTGAAGGGGATAGTTTCAGGCTACTATCTGAAGGTTGAGGCTGGGACAGAATTTCAAGAGAGTCATTTAAATAGACAAGGCAGGCAAGAGCACAGCAGGCAATGAGAGAAAACTGATCAATTAAACAACTTTATTTCAACATAACAGGCCTAACAGGAAAGGCAAATGAACTTGGTGCATGCACGGGTACATGGGACTGAGACACCATAGATATTACAGAAATACAGCTGAGGGAGGGACAGGATTGATAGCTCTATGTTCCAGGGTACAGATTCTACAGGATGGAGAGAACAGGAGTGAGAGAGGAGGAGGATTGGAGTTTTTGATCAGTGAAACATCACTGCAGCACTTAGCGAGGATATTCCTGGGGATCGCCCAGTGATGCTGTAATGGTGGAAATGAGAAATGAGAATTGGTCATCACTTTGATATGACTGCACTACAGGCCGTCAATAGTCAGCGGGAAAAGGAGTAGCAAATATGTCGGGAGATCTCAGATATCTGTAAGAATGATAGCGTTGTAATGGTCGGGGTTTTTAACTTTCTAAACTTAGACTTGGACTGCCAGAGTGTTCAGAGCTTGGATGGGAGGGATTTGTTAGGCATGTTCAACAAAACTGTCCCAGTCAGAATGTCAATGGTCGGACTGCAGGAAGGGGTATAACCTGACCTTCGCTTGGGAAACAAGGGAGGGAAAGGGACTGAGGTGTTCATGGGGAAACACATCGGCAAATTCACAACAGTCGTATTAGTTTGAAAATAGCAATGGAAAAGAACATGGTTGGATCACAAGTTATTGATCAAAACTGGCCCTGCCTGAATCCAGAAGGTACTAGTCAAGAGCAATTAACAATTGATTGTGGAGTCTATTTGCAAGTAAAGGGACGTCAGGCAGATGGGAAGCTTTCAAACTTGAGATAAAATGAGAGTTCAGGCCAGCATATTCCTGTTAGTGTGAAGGACAATGCTGATACAAGTAAGAAACACTGAATGACTGGAGATGTTGAGGTTGACATCAAGAGAAATGGAGCACATGACACATATAGCCAGCTGGGTTAAAGGAATCCATTGAAGAACATTGCGGGTGGAGGAATACATTTAAGTGGGAATTCAGGAGGGCCCAAAGGGAACCACAGAAAGCTCTGGCAGATCAAACTGAGGAAAATATAAGTATATTAAGAACAGAAGATTAAATACGGACAGAATATGGTTCCTTAATGATCAATGGGGCCAACCAAGTGTGGAACCAGAGGAGATGGCTGAGATCCTAAATGAAAATTTCACGTTTCAACTTACTGTAAAGAAAGACTGGCAAAGTCAGGGAAATAAACAGTGATGTCTTCAAAAGAGTCCACATTACAGAACAGGAGGTACTGGAGGTTTTAAAATGCATAAAAGGTAGACGAATCCCTGGGAACCAATCAGGTACATCCCTGGATAATGTGGGAAGCTCAGGAAGAAATTGTGGTGTCCCGGAAAGAGTTTTTTTCTATCACTGACAGCCACGGGTGATGAGCTGGAAGCCTGGAGTGTGGCTGATGTTGTGCCAATATTTAGGAAAGTCTGCAGGGGAAAGCCAGGGACATAAACACCAATTATCTTGATGTCAGTGGTGCGTAAGTTGTTGGGAGTGATTCTGCTGAACAGGAGTTACATGCATTTACAAAGCAAGGATTAATTGGGGATAGTCAGCACAGCTTTGGAGTATTACATAGAATTCTGATCATCCTGATTTAGGAAGCATTATCTGAAATTGTAATTGGAGCAAAGATTGACGAAGATGTTACTGATGCTGGAGAGTTGGCAGAATCCGAGAATCTGGATAAGCTGGAAAGCAACATGAGGTAACGAGATTGCTTTGGCCGATAAGGTTAAGGAGAATGCAAAGAGTTTTCCATAGCATACAAGGACAAAAAAACAAATGGAGAGACAATGGGGCCACTCAAAGATCAGTGAGGCCATCCATATGTGGAACCACAGGAGATGGGCGCGACCCTAAATGAATACTTCATGTCAGAACGCACTGTGGAAAAAGACTAAGAAACAAAGGGAAAGAAATAATGATGTCTTGAAAATAGTTCCCATTACAGAACAGGTAGCGCTGGAGGTCTTAGAACACAAAGATAGAGAAAGCCCCAGGTCCTGAACAAGTGTATCCCAGAACATTGTGGCAAAGTAGTGGCAGGGACAGGAACAGAGATGTTTCTATCATTGTCCTTCGTATTCCATTGGGCGTAGGTGGCTGAGGGGTAATCGTATAAAGGTTTAGAAAACCTTGAGGGATACAGGTAAGTTGATTAGCCAACATCTTTACCTCAGGGTAGTGGAGTCCATAACTAGATGGGATTGAAGTGCATAAGGAGGACGTGTTAGCAATTCTGCAAACTGTAAAGATAGCTAAGTCCCCTGGGCTGGATAGGATTTATCCTCGTATTCTTTGCGAAGCCAGGAAGGAGATTGCTAAGTCATTGGCTTTGATCTTTATGTTGTCATTGTCTACAGGAATAGTGCCAGAAGGCTGGAGGATAGCAAATGTCCCTTTGTCCAAGAAGGGAAGCAGAGAAAACCCTGGTAACTATACGAGCTGTGAGCCTTACTTTGATTCTGGATGAAGTGTTGGAAAGGCTTATAAGAAATAGGATTTATAACCATCTGGAGATGAATAAGTTGATAAGGGATAGTCAACACGGTCGAGCATCGCAAACCGCTGAGATCTTTGAGAAGGTGACCAATGAGGTGGATCAGGGTAAAGCAGTTGATGTAGTGTTTTGGATTACAGTAAGGCTTGTTTGTTAAGTTTGTTAAGGCTCCCCATGGTAAGCTATTGCAGACAATACAGAGGCATGGGATTGTGGGTAATTTCACAGTTGGGATCAGAAATTGGCTCAATGAAAGAAGACAGAGAGTAGTGGTTGATGGGAAATATACATCCTGGAATTCAGTTCCTAGTGGGGTAACGCCACGATGTGTTTTGGATCCACTGTTGCTTGTCATTGAAGGATGAGTGAAGTTGCGGATTACATTAAGGTTGGTAGAGTTGTGCATAGTGATGCAGGATGTTGTAGGTAACAGAGAGGCAGAGATAAACTGCAGAGCTAAACTGAGAGTTCTCAAATGGAGTTTAATATGGAAAAGTGTGAGGTGATTCACTTTGGAAGGAGTAACAAGAACACAGAGTACTGGGCTAATGGTAAGATTCTTGATAGTGTCGGTGAACAGAGAGATCTATGTGTCTATGTACATTGATCCCTGAAAATTGTCACTCAGGTTGATAAGTTTGTTCAGAAGGCATTCGGTGTGTTAGCTTTTATTGGTAGACGGATTGAGTTTCGGATCAATGAGATCATGCTGCAGCTGTACAAAACTGGAGTATTGGTTACAGTTCAGGTCACTACATTTCAGCAAGGATGTGTAAGCTTTGGAAAGGGTTCAGAGGAGATTTACTAGGATGTCACTTGGTCTGGAGGGAAGGTCTTACAAGGAAAGGCTGAGGGACTTGAAGCTGTTTTCGTTCGAGAGAAAACATTTGAGGCAAATTAATTGAGGCATATAGGATAAGCACAGGGTGAGATGGGTTGAGAGGCTTTTTCCTCGGAAGGCAATGCCTTGCATGAGGAGAGATAGCTTTAAATTGAGGGGAGATAATTGTAGGACAGATGTCCGAGGTAGCTTCTTAACTCAGAGAGTAGTAGGGGGCGTGGAACGCACTGTCTGCAACAGTAGTAGACTCACCAACTTTAAGGGTATTTAAATGGTCGTTGTATAGGCATATGGACGATAATGGAATAGTGTTGGTTAGATGGGCTTCAGATTGGTTCCAGAAGTTGGCACAACATTGAGGGCCGAAGGGCCTGTAGTGCGCTTACATGTTCTATGGCCTAGAGGGCATAAATATGAGGTGAGAGAGGAAAGACTTTAAAGCAATTGGAGAACATTTTTAACACAGAGAATGGTGCAGGTGTGGAATGAGCTTCCAGGGGAAGTGGTGGAGAGAAGTCGAATAACAATATGTAAAAGACATTTGGGTAGGCACATGGAGAGGAGAAGGTTTGAAGGGATATGGTTTAAATGTAGAGAAACGTGTCTCATTCAGGGACTCTTGTTAGCATGGAGTGGTTGGATCGAAAGAACTGTTTCCGTGCTGCATGCCTCTGTCTCCAGTTATTGGAGGAGGAGACTACCGAGATAAAGCATGTTGTAGACACTGAAGCAAGTTACAGAGATAGGGATGGTTGGCTGGAATGCAGTATGTTTCAAATATGTGGCGAGACTATCGGGAAGGGAGGAGGTTACAGAGATAGGAAATGTTATAGGAATTAAAAATTATTAAAGACACTGGACCACAAGACATGGCACAGATACAGTGTTGCAGAGTACTGAGTCTTAGTACAACTGAACTTATTGTAGGGGTGGTGATTGAGCCTGGGGTGTGTCTGTACTGTGCTACCCCTCCAGCACTGTATCAATGTCATGTCTTGTTCACAGATGTTTGGAGCCCTCTCATAGTTCTTTGCTCTATGCACTGTGAGCGATCTTACCTCACTACAGGATTTATTGAAGGCTCCAGATCTCTTTTCCCTTTGTCTGTCTCTGGCTGACTAACTGTGTTCAATGTGGTGATGGACGATCCACCCCGCAGCTAGCAAGACTATTGAGTCAGGACGTTCCTGAATACATACAGGAGACAGAGGAATAGACACAATGGGAAATTATACTGATGTAGTGAGGGTTACACAGGGAGAATGGCATTGGGCCCCACAGAGATCTGGAAAATGGAGCGATATTAAGAAAGAGCACCAGATTGCTGGAAGATGTCAGGATCACACAATTGTGTCGGAAGAATGGGTTTAGCTTCATGATGCACTGGTATCAGTGCTCAGGGATGAGCACCCAGTGAGCAGGTGAAGTGATGGCCTAGTGATATTATTGCTACAGAATGTATCCAAAACCTCAGCTAATGTTCAGGGGAGGCAGGTTTGAATCCCACCATCTGAAATTGCGACATTTGACATCAATAGTTTCAAAAATAATAATAATCCATAAATAAGTATGAGCCCATTGCTGTTGGACAAAAAACCCAAACACTTGTCCTTTCGAGAAGGACATCTGCCCATCCTCACGTGGTCTGCACGACATCCCCACAGCAAAGTGTTTGCCTCTCAATGACCCTCTGAAATGGCCGAGCAAGTTACTCAGTTCAAGGGCAGCTAGGGATGGGCAAGAAATGCTGGTCAGCCAGGGACACCAACATCCCATAACTGATTTAATAAATAATCCATTAGGATGGTCCCACGGGAATATGCTGGGAGCAGTGTACTGGCCAATCATGTCGGCAGGTTTATGGACATGGCTTTCAACTGACAGAGAGGATGCAGGGACAGGGTACAGGTGAAAGGAGCTTTCCAAATCCAAAGAGAAAAGGTGAAGCATCAGAACAGCATGGGGATGTGACTGAACTCAAGCAGAAAGGAACAGGATGGGACAAAGTTTAACTAAAACTGTACATCAGTGAATAGATTTGTGACAGAAAATTGTAGGAAAGAGTAAGTTATGTTTTTTTAATGGATAATGTCGCTGTAATAAGGTAGATGATTTAAGACTCAGAGATAAAAGAGATTTAGACACCAGAGAGACATGCTTCCAGGGCGAACAAAAGTATTCAATGGATCACAACCTTGTGGAAACTCAGGCAAAATGGGTTACACTAACAATAATGGTTAACAAAAAATTACAGAGAAAGCATTTGACCTCAGATCATGAAGTAGAATCTGCCTGAATGTAAATTCTGGCTACTACTTGCCAAGGACTCAAGCAGCAGAACAGTTTTTGCCACCGAACAGCATTCCATTGTTCATCCCTGCAGTACACAGGAGCTCATTGGAATTTTTGATAAAGGCATAATGATAATTCAGTGAAACTTCAAAATTCGTATAATCTGGGACAATCACCCTGACAAGAGTGATATTGCAAGAGGAGTTTGGAGAATTTTTTTCAATATTTCTTTGAATAAAACATTGTACAACTGGGTCGGGATGTAACTATCTCAGACCCACCGTTGCGCGATGAAACCTAGTGAATGCTTAATTTCACCTGGAGAGATCCTCCGGCAAATTGTGATAAAGTGCAGATTTAAGGAATATAACATCTTAAAGTGAATCACAGAAAGGATAAGCTGCATCTAAAAACAAAAATAGCCGATTACATGAGTTTGAGAGGATAACTGACCAAGATAAACAGGCTAAACAGTCTGAAATATGTGTCTGTAAATGAATAATGGAAATCATTTGAAGGAACAGTGTAAAACACTGAACAAAAGGACATTCCATTGAAACAGACATAACCTCAGCAAGAAATCCCCACTGGTCCCTCACTCAGGACAAAATGGATCATATTTGATTATGAGGCTGAGAAGGTCACCAAAACTACTTAAAATCCTGAACTGACAGAGTGTTTTAGGAGTAAGTATTAAAGGGATTGCAAAGGGTCTGCTAGCAGGAGGAGGACAGTGGGACGGGAAATCATTGTCACGGTTTATTGGCACAATAGGAACAGAGAGAGGTGAAGATGCTGGAGGTGGTGAGAATGTTACAGAGAGTGGTCAGGGCCTAAACAAAGCCAGTACGGTACGTTGCAGCTGGAGGGGTTTGCAGAGGTAGGGATGGACATAAGCATTTTATTTATTCATTCATGGAATGTGGGTGTCACTGCCTGGACCAGCATACATTGCCCCAATGGTAATTATCCAGAGGGTAGCTCAGAGTCAGACACACTGCTGTGGGTCTGGAGTTACATGTTAGCCAGACCAGGTTAGAATGTCACATGTCCTTCCCTAAAGGATGTAAGTGAACCAGATGAGTTCTTCCTACTGATCAACAATGCTTTTATGGTGGCTGCACCAATGTCTTGTACAGCCACACCATGACATCCCAACACCTACTCTCAATGCTTTACCCAATGAAGGTAACCATCCCAAACGTCAGCTTCACCAGCCTGTCTACCTGTGACACCACTTTCAAAGAAATGTGTACCTGCATCCCTGGGTCTCTGACTGACAACATTACCCAGGGTCCGAGCATTAACTGTACAGGTCCCACCCTGTTTTTTTCACCACAAAAGAACACTTCACCTTTATCTAATTAAACTCCATCTGCTATTCTTTATCCCTCTATCCCAACAGTACTGTTCATCCTGTTGTATCGCAGATAACCTTCTTCACTGTCCACTTTACCACCAATGTCAGTGTCACCCAAAAAAAGCTTACTTACCACAAAACCAATACTCCCATCCAAACCATTTATCCAAATGTCAAAAAACAGTGGACCCTCTACACCGCTGGTCACATGCCTCCAGTCAGAAAAACAACATGTCTCCCATCACCCTCTATCTCCTACCATCCAGCCAATTTTATATCCAGTTGACTAGCTCCTCCAGAATGTCATATCCTTTTACATTGATCTGAGCTTATTACCCAGTTTACCACATGGAAAGTAGAACACAGAACTGTACAGCACAAGACCCTTCGGCCATGATGCCATGCCAATCTTTTATCCGAATGTAAGATCAAACTCACCTACATATCCTTCATTTTACTGCCATTGATGTGCCTATCCAGAAGTATATTAAATGTTCCAAATGCATCTAATTTTACTGCCACTGCTGGCAGTGAATTCCACTCACCCACCACTCTAAATGTAACAAACCTACCTCTGAAATCTCCCCTTAACCACTGGCTAATCACCTTAACATTAGACCCCCTAGTTATGTCAAGGTAAAAAATGTCTCTCAATATTCACTCTCTCTGTGCCGCTCATCATCTTGTTCACCTCTACCAAGTCACCCCTCTCCCTTCTTCACTCCAATGAGAAAAGCCTTAGCTCCCTCAACCTCTCTTCAGAAGACATGCCCTCCAGTACAGGCAGCATCCTGGTAAATCTCCTCTTTACCCTCTCTAACCTTCCACATCCTTGCTGTAATGAGGGGACCAGAACTGAACACAATATTCCAAGAGTGGTCTAACAAGAGCTCTATAGAGCTGCAGCATAACCTCACAGCTTTAAAACTCAATCCCCACACGAATGAAATCCCACACAATATATTCTTTCTTAACAAGGCTCTCAGCTTGGGTGACAACGTTGAGGGATCGAGGGACTTGGAACCCAAGATCCCTCTGTTCCTCCACACTGCCCAAGGATCATACCTTTAACCCTGCATTCCGCTTTACAAATTCAACCTTCCAAAATGAATGACTTCACACTTTTCCAGATTGAACTCCATCTGCTACTTCTCAGCCCAGCTCTACATCCTGTCATTGTCTGTTGCAACCTATAACAGCCCTCCACACTATCAACCACTCCACCAACCCTCGTTTCATTGGCAACCTTTCTAACCCACTCTTCCACTCACACATCCAAGTCATTCCTAAACACACAAAGAGATCAGCCCCGGTAACCTCTCCCTGCAGAAAGCCACTCGTCACTGAGCTCCAGGGTGAATGCTTTCCATCTATCATCACCATCTGTCTTCTGTGGGCGAGTAATCCTGTATCCAGACAGACAGGTTCCCCTGTATCCCATGCCTCCGTACTTTCTGAATGAGCCATAAAAGTGTTTTGTCACATTCTCAATAGGTTCAATAAGATTTGTGAGGCATGATCTGCCCCTTACAAAACCATACTATCTCTAATCAAACGATGGTTTTCTACGGAGTCATAAATCCGCTCTCTCAGAGTCCTCTCCAATCATCTGCACACCACGGACAGAAGACTGACAGGTCTGTAATTCCCAGGATTATCCCTATTCCCTTTCCTGAACAAGGGAATAACATTTGCCAACCTCGAATCATCTCGTACGACTCCAGTAGACAGTGAAGATGCAAAGATCATCGCTAAGTGTGCAGCAATCTCGCCGCTCGCTTCCTGGAGTAACTTTGGGTTCATCCAGTCTGGTTCAGTGACTTATCTATCCTTGTGTTTTACAAAATTCTCAGCACATCCTCCTTCTTAACATCCACCTGTTCACATATATCAGCCTGTTTCACGCTGTCCTCACAAATAACAAGGTCCCTCTCAGCAGTGAATACTGAGGCATAGTATTCATTAAGGACCTCCCCTACCTCCTGTGACTCCAGGCACAAGTTCCCTCCACTATCCCTACCCTCACTCTTGTCATCCTCGTCTTCCTCCCATAATTGGAGAATGCCTTACGGTTTTCCTTAATCCTTCCCAACAAAGCTTTTTCATGCCCTCTTCTAGTTGTCCTAAGTCCATTCCTCAGTTCCTTCCTGGTATCTCCAGGGATTCACTACAGTGTGGAAACGGGCCATTTGGTCGAACACCTCCATATCAACCCTCCAAACAGTGCAGCACCCAGAACCATCCCACCAACCTAATTCTCTCCATTTGCCCTGACTAATGCGCCGAACCTACACATCCGTGAACTCTATGGGTAATGTAGTATGGCTGTGTCACCTAACATGTACATCCTTGGGCTGTGGGGGGAAAATAGAGCACGTGGAGGAAACCCACGCAGAAACAGGGAGAATGTGCAAACTCCACACAGACTGTCGCCTGAGGCTGGAATCGAAATAGAGTCCGTGGTGCTATGAGGTCACAGTGCTAACCACTGAGCCATCGTGCTGCTCCATGTTACCCTCTAGAAACCTGTCTGATTCTTGCATCCTCAACCTTAAATAAGCTTCCTTCTTCCTCATGGCTAGATGTTCTACATCCCTTTGAACCTTGTTAAATGCTTCGCTAAAGTCCACGTGGACAATGTTCACTGCTCTGCCTTCATCTCTCTCTTGGCCACCTCCTCGAAGAGTCAATCCGGTTTGTGAAACAAGGTTTCCCACTCACAAAGTCATGCTGACCGTCTTGAATCAGCCCTTGCCTTTCCAAATATACATAGCTCCTTTCTTTCAGAATCTCCTCCAACAACTTCCCCAACACTGGGCTCACGGGGCTGTAATTTCCTGGCTTTTCCATCATATCTGTTCACTATCATTCCACCTGCCTTATGGCGACTGCAGGGAGTCATTCCTCAGTAGTGGGTGTTTGAACGGATGTGGAGAGGTTACAGCGACAGGGAGGCCTACAGGGGCTCAAGAATGTTAGAATTAAACAGATTTACATCTGGACAAGAATGTCAGTGGGCCAAAGATGTTTGGGAATTGGAGGAATTTACAATGATAGAGGGAGCTGGGATAGATTCTGGAGATGGGGTAGGGATGAATGTAGGGAGAGGCAGGCAGATTGAGAGGCACAGACAGTGGATGTTTCGGGAGAAGAGTATTGTATATACTAACAGAGATATGGAAGGTTGTCGTGACTGAAGATGTTTACAGATATAAGAAGGCTTCAAGATTCTGGAGGCTACAGAGATAGGAAGGCAATGGAGAATGCCAGGTTACTGGGTTGGAGACAGTTATACAGATAGGGAAGGTTGCACAAACTGAAAGAGGGTCCTGTGCTCGGGAGGGGTTTGGAGTTGGGAACTAGGGTGAAATTTTAAAAGATTAACATCGAAGAATTGGAGAACGATAAGGAGATTACAAATTTGTCCATAGCTAAGGAAGGGTTGTAGGAGCTGGAGAAGATTACATAGGTAGGGACCGATGGAAAGGTTAAAGACACATACATTGACAGGGAGGGTGGTATTGGTAGGAGGAGCTTACAGGGATAAACAGGACAGTCGGGGTTTACAGGGATGAAGGAATTTAGTATCTACTGGAGAAGTTTAGGAATTAGGTTGTTAGGGATTGGAGAACCTGATAAAGACAGAGACAGAGAGAATGGTGTGGACGAGAGGAGATTCCAAACAGAGGAAGGATTATTGGGACTGGAGGATATTACAGAGATCACGAATACAGCATGGGCCAGGATTGATGCCTGTGATCCCCTGTACTGTCTCAGAGAGGACCAGCACAGCAGAGGTGAAAGCAGGACCCTCACAAGCTGGTGGGAATGAAGCCTAGAATATTGCTGCTCCTTGCCCAGCACTATACCTGTGTCCTGTCTTCCAGGTCTGAATACAGAAGGCCACTAACTCCTCCATGTGCTGTTTACTGTGAGTGATCTTACCAGCTGCAGGATTTACTGAAGGCTGCAGATCTCCCTCTCCATCTCGCTCTGGCTGACGAAGCGTCTTCAATGAGGTGATGGATGAGACAGGAGTTAGGAATATCCTGATTAACTGCATGAGACAGAGAAATAGACAGAATGGGAAATTAGATTGATGCAATGAGGATAACTCGTGCAGAGTGGCACAGAGTTCAGCAGAGATCTGGAAAATCCCAGTCTCCATCCCTGGCCTGTGCTGCTGCGGCTCTCTGGTTTGGAGAATTCTGTTGATTCAGGATCTCAGACCAGCAGTAAGAGGGAGAAACACTGACAGAGGCAGCAAATTGACCTACACATCGAGGGATACTACATGGAGAGATACTGGGTGATACTACCAGAGTGCAGGAAGGTATCAGGATCACACAATCGTGTCAGAAGACGTGGTTCTGATGCAGTGGGAACTGAACTGCTCCCAGTCCTCAGGAAGGAGTCAGCCATTATATTGGGATGGGCTCCACTGGAACTGTGCCCTTGTCAATCAAATTGCTTTAAAATGACACAGATGAGGAGGGACAGGGCTTAGAATAAAGGAAATTCCCTAATCCAAAGAGAAAGCTTGAAATATTGGAAAAACATGGAGATGTGGCTAAAGACAAACAGGAAGAAACAGGAAGGGACTGAGTTTAACTGAAATTAGGTTTGTGACAGGAAATTGTAGTAAAAATTACTGTTTCTTAATTTGTGATGTCTATCTACTCGCCATCACGGAGACATGGTCACAGGGTTAACACAAAGATGGTCATCAATATTCACAGCCACACAACATTGTGGAAAACCTGAACCAGAAGGGCACCAATATCCTGGGGGGTAGGTTTGCCAGCACTCTTCGGGGGGGTGTTTAAACTAATTTGGCAGGGGGATGGGATACAGACTTGTAGTCCAGCAAGTAGGCTAGCTGTTTGTCAGGATGTCCAAGAATGTAGGGAGGCTGTGAAGAAGGTAGCACTGACAGGGAATACTTGCGGACACAGAGATGGGTTCAAGTGCGTATACTTCAACGCAAGGAGTATCAGAAATAAGGTGGGTGAACTTAAGGAGTGGATCGGTACCTGGGACTACGATGTTGCGGCCATCACGGAAAGGTGATTAGAAGAGGGACAGGAATGGTTGTTGGAGGTTCCTGGTTACAGATGTTTCAGTAAGATTAGGGAGGGTGGTAAAAAAATGAGGGGGTGGCTTTGCTAATTAGAAATGGTATAACGGCTGCAGAAAGTCAGTTCGAGGGGGATCTGCCTTTGGAGGTAGTATGGGCTGAAGTCAGAAATAGGAAAGGTGCAGTCACCTTGTTGAGTATTTACTATAGTCCCCCCAATAGCAGCAGAGATGTGGAGAAACAGATTGGGAAACAGATTTTGAAAAGATGCAGAAGCCACAGGGTAGTAGTCATGGGCGATTTCAACTTCCCAAATATTGATTGGAAGCTCTTTAGATCAAGTAGATTGGATGGGGTGGTGTTTGCGCAGTGTGTCCAGGAAGCTTTTCTAACTCAGTATGTAGATTGTCCGAACAGAGGGGAGGCCATATTGGATTTGGTACTCGATAATGAACCGGAACAAGTGATGGGCTTGTTAGTGGGTGAACATTTTGGTGATGGTGACCACAATTCTGTGACTTTCACGTTGGTTAGGGAGAGAGATAGGTGCGTGCAACAGGGTAGGTTTTACAATTTAGGGAAGGGTAATTACGATGCTGTAAGACAGGATCTGAGGAGCGTAAGTTGGGAGCATAGGCTGTCAGGGAAGGATGTCGTGGAAATGTGGAACTTTTTCAAGGAACAGATACGACGTGTCCTTGATATGTATGTACCTGTCAAGCAGGAAATAAATGGTCGTGAGATGGAACCTTGGTTGACGAGGGAGGTTGAATGTCTTATAAAGAGGAAGAAGGAGGCTTACATAAGGTTGAGGAAACAGGGTTCAGACAGAGCAATGGAGGGATACAGGATAGCCAGAAGGGACCTGAAGAAAGGGTTAGGAGAGCTAAGAGAGGGCATGAAATACCTTTGGCGGATAAGATCAAGTATAACTCAAGGCATTTTATGCGTATGTGAGAAGCATGAGAATGACGAGAACGAGGGTGGGTCCGATCAAGGACAGTAGTGGGAGACGGTGTGTTGAGTCGGAAGAGATAGGAGAGGTCTTGATTGAGAACTTTTCTTCAGTATTTACGAACGAGAGTGACCGTATTGTTGAAGAGGAGAGTGTGAAACGGACTGATAAGCTAGAGGAGATACTTGTTAGGAAGGAAGATGTGTTGGACATTTTGAACAACTTGAGGATAGACAAGTCCCCCGGGCCTGACGGGATATATTCTAGGATTATGTGGGAAGCAAGAGAGGAAATTTCAGTACCGTTGGCAATGATCTTTTCGTCTTCACTGTCAACGGGGGTGGTACCAGGGGACTGGAGAGTGGCGAATGTTGTGCCTCTGTTCAAAAAAGGGAATAAGGATAACCCCGGGAATTACAGCCCAGTTAGTCTTACTTCTGTGGTAGGCAAAGTAATGGAAAGGGTACTGAGGGATAGGATTTATGAGTATCTGGAAAGACACTGCTTGATTCTGGACAGCCAGCACGAATTTGTGAAGGGTAGGTCTTGCCTTACAAGTCTTATTGAATTCTTTGAGGAGGTGACCAAGCATGTGGATGAAGGTAGAGCAGTGGATGTAGAATACATGGATTTTAGTAAGGCGTTTGATAAGGTTCCCCGTGGTAGGCTTATGCGGAAATTCAGGAGGCATGGGATAGATGGAAATTTGGCCAATTGGATAGAAAACTGGCTAACCGATCGAAGTCAGAGAGTGGTGGTGGATGGCAAATATTCAGCCTGGAGCCCAGTTACAAGTGGAGTTCCGCAGGGATCAGTTCTGGGTCCTCTGCTGTTTGTAATTTTTATTAATGACTTGGATGAGGGAGTCGAAGGGTGGATCAGTAAATTTGCAGATGATACGAAGATTGGTGCAGTTATGGATAGTGAGGAGGGCTGTTGTCGGCTGCAAAGAGATATGATGCAGAGCTGGGCTGAGGAGTGGCAGATGGAGTTCAACCCTGCCAAGTGTGAGGTTGTCCATTTTGGAAAGACAAATAAGAATGCGGAATACAGGGTTAACGGTAGGGTTCTTAGTGAGGTGGAGGAACAGAGGGATCTTGGGGTCTATGTTCATAGATCTTTGAAAGTTGCCACTCAGGTGGATAGAGCTTGTAAGAAGGCCTATGGTGTATTAGTGTTCATTAGCAGAGGGATTGAATTCAAGAGTCGTGAAGTGATGTTGCAACTGTACAGGACTTTGGTTAGCCCACATTTGGAGTACTGTGTGCAGTTCTGGTCACCTCACTTTAGGAAAGATGTGGAAGCTTTGGAGAGGGTGCAGAGAAGATTTACCAGGATGTTGCCTGGAATGGAGAATAGGTCGTACGAGGATAGGTTGAGAGTGCTAGGCCTTTTCTCGTTGGAATGGCGAAGGATGAGGGGTGACTTGATAGAGGTTTATAAGATGATCAGATGAATAGATAGAGTAGACAGTCAGAAACTTTTTCCCCGGGTGCAACAGAGTTTTACAAAGGGACATAAATTTAAGGTGAAGGGTGGAAGGTATAGGGGAGATGTTAGGGGTGGGTTCTTTACCCAGAGAGTGGCGGGGGCATGGAATGCGCTGCCTGTGGGAGTGGTAGAGTCAGAATCCTTGGTGACCTTTATGCGGCAATTGGATAGGTACATGGATGGGTGCTTAAGCTAGGTCAAATGTTCGGCACAACATCGTGGGCCGAAGGGCCTGTTCTGTGCTGTATTGTTCTATGTTCTATGTTCTAAAACCAGACAGAATGGGAAGCAGGATAGGGGAGTCCCACAGTTTGGGATAACAATTGGGATTACCAGGAAAATATGTGGCCTCAGATTATCAAACAATAGGAAACCAAATTCTGAGTAATAAGAGTCAGAACTCAAAACTGGAATGATAGTGTTAAGGCCCTTTCACAGCATTCCATTGTTAGACACTGCATTAACAGGGAATAATTGGAATTTGTAAGAAAGGAACTGGGATAATTGTGAGTGAATTCAATCTTCCTATCTCACTATCTCATTGGTGATGGGTCACAGCTGAGGCTGACTCTCTCCCACTCTCAGGGGGAGTCTGTAGGTGGCTGTACAGACTCTGTTACACTTGGGGCAGAAGGTGGCCGTGGGAAGGGGGTGGGTGGGGCGTTGGTGTGACAGCAAGCTTCTTGTGCTGTTTCCTCCTGGGTTCCCATTTTCACCACAGCAAGTCTCAAGGTGCTCGACACCTACCCAATGCTCCTCGCCTACTTTAGAAGATCTTGGCCAAGTAATTCCCAGGATTTACCAGATTTGATTAAGAGATGAAAAAAACGATCAATTCTAAAGTACCCAATGTTTAGAAATGTGGACGCATTTGTTAAAGAGATCGCTAAGGAGTCTCCGAGCAGGAGTGCAGTAGGAAGAGGACACATTGTCAGCGTTTAATCAGGTGATAGTAACAGGGAGAATTAAAGGTGCTGGAGGTGGTGAGAGTGTTGCTGAGAGTGCCCAGGGCCTAAACAGTGTTACAAAACCAGTACGAATTGCTACAGCTGTTTGCTGAGATAGGGAGGGTCATGCATTTCATTGATTCATTCATGACCTGAGAATGTCACCGGTTCGACCAGCATACATTGCCCCACTGCTAATTGCCCAGAGGCAGCTCAGAGTCAGCCATGTTTCTGTGAGTCTGGAGTCACATGTGAGCCAGATCAGGTATGAATGTCAGATGTCCCTCCCTAAAGGACATATGTGAACAAGTTGCGCTTTTCCAGATAATCAACAATGCTTATATGCTGGCATCACTAATGTCCTGTACGAATACAACATGACATCCCAACTCCTGCTCTCAATGCTCTCCCCAATGAAGGTAACCTCCTCAAACGCCTGCATCAACAGCCCGTCTACCTGTGACGCCACTTTCAAAGAACTGTCTACCTGCATCCCTGGGTCACTGATCGACAACACTACTCAGGGCCAGAACATTAACTATACAAGTCCAACCTGGTCTGCTTTACCAGAATGCAACATCGTGCATTTCTCCGCCTGCTATTCCTAACATCATTGGCCCAGCAGTACTGTTGATCCCATTGTACACTTAGATAACCCTCTTTGCTGTCCACTATTCCATCAATTTCAGTGTCACTCACAAACTTGATAACCATGATTCCTCTTTTCTCATCCAAACCATTTATATAAATGGTGCACAACAGTGACCCAGCACCGAACCCCATGGCACACCGTTGGTCATAGGCCTGCAGTTTGAGCAGCAAACCTCTATGAACATGTTCTGTCTCCTACAGTCAATCTGTTTTGTATCCAGTTGGTGAGCGCTCCCTGGTTATGTGTGATCTCAACTTACTAATCAGTCTGCCATGCAGAACCTTGTCAAATACCTTGGTAAAGTTCATGTGGACATCGTGTACTGCTCTGCTTTGATCTGTCACTTGTCTACTTCCATTGTCCTTTCTCTCAGAATTTCCTCCATCGACTTACCCACCTCCGCCATCAGTCTCATGGGTCTGTCGTGGCTGTCGATGATAAAAATATCTCTGCGATGAGCCTTGTAATTTCCTCCCTAGCTTCTCACAAGACGCTGGGATACATCTGATCATATCCCTTGGTTTAATGAACTTTTTTTTGCATTTTAAGACATCCAACACCTCCTATTCTCCAATGTGAACTTTGTTCAAGACATCACTATGTATTTTCCAAAATTCTCGAGCTTCCATATCTTTCTCCATAATAAATCCTGAAACAAAATATTTGTTTCGGATCTTTCCCGTCAGCAGTGATTCCACACAGACAGCCTCATTGACCTTTCAGGGGCTCTATTCTCTCCGTCGTTATAATTTAGCCCTTGTTGAAACTTGTCAAAATGCTTCTGAAAGTTAAAATATCCCCCTACCGCTACTTGCCTCCCCCACCCTTATCTATTCTGCCATTCATGGTCACACCAATCCAACGGCGTTAAAAATATTCCCCTTTTGTAAAATCACGTGTTGCCCAATGTTTCTGAGAGTCTATTTATTGTTTATTGCTGTATCCTTTACAATACTCTCCAGCATGTTCCCGACTTACTGTCAGGCTAACACCGTTTGGTTTCAGACTGACTGCACAAAGGGTTTTTGGAATCCTTGTGAATCAACCTGAAAACGGTAGCTTACAGGATCAGCAGGTCATAGAGAAGGCAAATCAAATGCTGCCATTTATTACAAAGGGAATGGAGTCTAAAAATAGGGAGGTCTTGCTAAAACGATGCAAGGTACAAGTCAGACCACACCAAGATTATAATGAACAGTATGAGTGCCCTATGGAAAGACATTCTTGTGTTGGAGGCAGGCCAGGGAAGGTTCACTCGGCTGATCCTGGAGATGGCGGGATTTTCCAATGAGAAGAGGTGGAGTAGATTGACCTTGAACCCATTAGGGTTTTGAAGAATGGGAGAGAAATTGAATGAAACATCTAGGATTCTGAGGGGCTTTGACAGGGTGGATGCCGTGAAGTTAGAAACGACAACAGTACAGCAGAGTAATAGGCCCTTCGGCCCACCATGGCTGTGCTGACCATGTTGCTTTCTGAACTAATATCATCTGCCTGCACATGGTCCATATCCCTCTATTCTCTGCCTGTTCATGTTTCTGTCTAAATGCCACTTCATAACTTTATTCTCACTGCCACCTCTCCCACCTCCTGAGCAGCTTCCACCCTCTCAGTACAGAAAACCAGCTTCATTCATCTCACTTAAAATTTCTCACTCTCACCTTAAACCGATGCGCCCTAGTATTTGATATTTCTACATTGGAAGAAGAATTCCAACTATCCACACTATTCACCTCTCTCCTAATGCTATATAACTGTACCAGGTCACCCCTCAGCCTCCGAGACTCACGCAAAATAATCTACCTATGTCCAAGCTCCTTATAGTGAACACATTCTGATCCAGGCAACATTCTGGTAACCCCCTGTTACACCCTGCCCAAAGTCTCCACATCCTTCCTGTAGTGTGGCGATGAGAACTACATGCAACATTCCAGATATGGCCGAATGAAGTTTCAATCAGTCACAACATGACATGCAAACGTCTGAACTCAATACTGTGACCAATGAAAGGAAGAATACCACACTCTTCCTTTACTACCACATCCTGCTGTGTTTTTATTTTAAGGGAGCTACGGATTTGCATCCAAGGTCATCTGTTTATCAATGTTTATCAATGTTTCCAATTAGTGTTGTTCCCGCTTCCATTTGACTTCATAAATGCATTACTTCACACTTGTCCCGATCAAATTCGGTTTGCCATTTCTGTGCCCAGAGTTCCAGTAGTTCCACTGCTGCAATCTTTAACAATCTTCTTCACTATCTTTAATTCACCTAACTTCCCCTAAACGTTACATGCCTTTCCAAATGTCATCTGCAAAATTGCTTATCAAACTGCTGACCTATTCATCTTAATCACAGAGATAAATTACAAACAGAAATCGCAGCACTGATCCTTGTGAAACTCCATTGGCTACAGACCTCCAATCCGAAATTCACTCCTCCACATTCCTCTGTTTACTATCACCAAGAAAATGTTGTATCCAACTTATCAACCACCATGGATTCCATGGATTGTGGTTTGATCTTCCAGGTCTCCCTTGCTATTTCTCACCTCCACCCAAAGTGACTCTAAATTTTGATTGCCAGATTAAACTGGCTCTCACTGATCCACTGACTGTATCACTGATCCACTGACTGTATCCTTACCTAACAACTGGACCTTGATTGGCGATTTGCTGATGCTGCTGAAACCCTTCAATAATCACATCCTATCCATGGTTATTCGGCAGCCACGTCTCCATAATCATAGTTCGTATCATATCTGTTCACTACACGTAATGCTGTCATTCAATCTGCCTGTTGCAAATGCAGGGCGCGTTTTGCTGAAAGTGGGTCTTTGAGGGATGGAGAGAGATCACAAAGTTAGAGAGACCTTTGGGGGCTGGACAGGGTGAAGGATAGTTACAGGTGCTAGAGAAAGTTCGCAGGTAATAAGATTTATTGTTTGGAGGAAATTACAGAATAGAGCCGATTTGAACAGATTCCAGATAGGGATTTGTGTCGAATTGTGGCTCGTTATAGGGATTACGTTGAGCAGGGTGTAGAATCATTCACAGGATACGAGGATGTGGTACATTTAACAACAGGTAAGAGGGATAGGGATGATGTATGGACTGGAGAATATTACAGGAATAGGGAAATTGGTATGGCCTCCAGAATATTAAACGGACAGTAAGGATGGTATGCATAGGAGAATGTTACAGGCATAGGGAGTAAGTTGTCGACTGTAGAATTTGACAGAGTTAGGGAGTGTTGTATGGACTAGACAATGTTCCAGGGATAGGGAGGGAGTTATGGACTGGAGAAAGTTAGAGGGAAAGCTGGTTTTAAGCACTGGAAGATATTTCAGTGAGCGTGAGTGTTGTGCATGTACGAAAATATGATAGGGATAGGGAGGTGTGTTGAGACTGGAGGAGGTTACAGTCATAGAAAGGGTTGAGAGAGACTTGAGTCGCTAATGAGCAAAGGATAGGCTGCAGCGTGTGTGGAGCTGTTTACAGGTAGAAAGGAGAATATAATGGCCTCAAAACAGACACAACAATACATAGGTATATAGGAAATGAAGGATTTAAAGAGATTACACAGACCAGGAGTGTTGTACACAAAGAACAAAGAAAATTTACAGCCCAGGAACAGACCCTTTGCCCTTCAAGCCTGAGCCAGTCCAAATCTACTGTCTAACCTGTCGCCCAATTCCTAAGCATATGTATCCCTTTGCTCCCCACCTACTCATGCATCTGTCCAGACGCATCTTAAATGAATCTACCGTGCCTGCCTCTACCACCTCTGCGAGCAACGCATTCCTGAAAACCACCACCCTCTGTGTGAAGTACTTGCCGCGTGTACACCCCTTAAACTTTCCACCTCTCACCTTGAAATCGTGACCTCTTGTTATTGAATCCTTCACCCTGGGAAAAAGCTTGTCTCTATCCATTGTGTCGACACCCTTCATGATTTTGTGATACACAGTGGAGGAGAACACACTGATAGGGATGGTTTTACAGACTAATTAATGTTACAAAATAATGGGGGTTGCAACGGTGAGAGCAGATTTCAGCAAGTTGGAGGATATAGACCTGAAGAAGGTTACACACATAGCAATAGATTTAGGGTCTGGTGGGGGCTACACAGTAAAGGAGTTGGAGTGACTAGAGACATTTACACAGATAGGGAGAGTACTTGTGGTCGGCAGAACTCACAAAAACAGGGAGGATTGTAGGGTGTGAAGTACATTACAGGAATGAGAAGTGATGTATCAACTTAATGGTGTACATAGGCAGGAAAGTTTGGAAGGTTTGGAGCAGCTCATCATGATAGAGAGGCGCATGGAGAAATGAGATGTTATACAATTCCGGAAGTTTGAATTTACTGCAAGCAGTCCGAGACCATGGCAGTGTTGTAAGGTCTGGTGGAGGTTGCACCGTTTGGGAGGATTACAGGGACTTGATGATGTTGTACATGGAAGTAGGGTTGTCAGGACTGAAGCTGGGAACAGAGATAGAGAGTACAGCAGGTGATTACAGAGATATATAGGGTAGTGGTCTCTGGTGGAGGTTCCATGTTGATGGCTGTTTTGTGGAACTGCAGGACCTTGCAGATATTGACAGATTTGAAGGGGCTGGAGTGGTATACAGAGGCATGGAGAAATGTAGTGACTGGAGAATACAGAGATGGTGAGGGCTGTAGGAGATGGAATAATTTGATTGGACTGGAGAAGCTGGAGGGGTTCATACACACAAGGAGGATTGTAGGAGTGTGAGGAGTTTACAGAGATAGGGAGGTTGGAGCATTCTCAGGACTTATTGGTTTGGAGCACTGTCCAGACTGAGGGAGGTTTCAGAATGAGGGAGGGGTAGAGCAAAAGGAAACAGTCGCAGAGAATAGAGGAACATAATCATGTCACTTCGGTGCTGTGTCACTGACGGTCATCAGGAGGACAGTTGTCATTAAAATGTACAGATCCTCAGGAAAATGGGCAGGGTGGATGCTGAAAGGATGCCCACTTCCCCTTATGGGAGAGAGACAAACAAGCAGAAATGTTTGACCAAAATGGAGAGTGTGGGCGTTATCATATTTCTCAGTGGCCCAAACCTACTTCCATACAGATCAAAGCAAGGCAATGCAATAACAAAGAGCAAGGTCGTTTGGGGCTGCAGGAGATACGAGACGAAGGCCAGGTTGGAAGGGCTGGACAGCGTGAGAGAGAAGGGAGTGTTCAACAGCTGGAAGGGTTGACAGGGTGTGGACACTGTCAGGACTGGAGAACATGACACGCTCACTCATGAGAGGGAGGTAACGATATGGTACAAGGTCAAACACAGCAGGAGGATCCCAAGCTCCATACCTGTTATTTACTCAGGGAACTGCTCTCACCCAGTCTGGTGCCACGGCCCACATACAAACACCATGAGGTTTCCCAGCTCCTGGTGCTCAGGGCCCAGTGCACTCACCCCCTTACGGGGTCGGTGAGGTTTTTACACAGTTATACATTCTCCTAGCCGACATAAACTGGTAAATACACACTCTCCCATGAAAAGACCATCTGCACTCAGATTCCCTGGTTACACAATGATCTGAGTGGCAGTCTGCAGAAAACAACAGAAAAAAACAAAATCCCATTGCATGGGTCAGGATTAAAGGTAAAAATTTCATTTTCTCAAAATGGAAACTTCCCAATCCTGCATCTCACGCAACTGCCACTTAAAAATATTAAAATAAAGAACATTCCAAATGAAGGCTTCCATGAGGTGAGCTCTGTCAGTTACATAGATCAGGAGGTTACCAGATGCACGGAGAGTGCTGTGTACCAGAGCCGCACCAGGTCAGTGTCAGGCACACAGGCAGAATGGGTAAATAGATTCACATCTTAACTCACATCTCCCAGCCTGGGAATCTAAAACTGTGCCCAGAAATTCTGGTAAAGATGTTCAGAATAAGGACATTACGATCAGTCCAATGGTTCAGTCAAAAAAGATCTGTGGTTCAAATTGTAACATTCTTCAGGTTCCACAACCCATTCTCGATCCCATCCTGCAGGTTCTATGAATCATGCTATCTCTAACCTCCTGCAGGATCCACGTCCCTTCTTACATTAGTACCACCCTCCAGGTTTGGCAGCCCGTCCTACCTCTATAACATGGACTGGACTCTACAAATCTTCCATCCTCTGCGGTGTTCCCCAGAAAGGCACTGGAACAAGTTGGATGTTATGGAGAAAGAGCGATATCAGGACTGGAGGGTTTTGCAGATATTAGGAACATTGCAGTGACTAAAAGAGGCTTCGGTAATTTTGAGGGTTGATGCTCATAAAGGAGGTCAGAGAGCTAAGGAGAATTGGAGGGACTTGAAGAAGTTTCACAGTTTGAGTGTTGTTGGGACTGGAGGAATTTACCAAATAGGGCGGGTTTAAAACTGGAGGATTCTGCAGAAAACCTTCATAGGTTAGAGTAGGACAGAAGATTAGCACAACATCGCGGGCTGAAGTGCCTGCACTGTGCTGTACTGTTCCATGTTCTAAATAGGGAGGGTTACAACGGCAGGAAGAGATTTAAGAAAGCTGGAGAGGATGGGATCTGAAGGAAGAGACACAAATAGGAAGGGTTTCTAGGATTGTCGGAGCCTACAGAGACAGCAATGGTCTGATCTGGAGCAGATGGCCCAGACTGGGAGGGTTGTGGGGACTGGAGGTGGTTTCGCAGGAAGGGAAGGCCATAAAGCCACAGGGTGCTACAAAAATGTGGAGAGCTAGAGGGCCTTCAGCGGTTTCATGGAGATGGGCAAGTTGGGAGGATGGATCACTTTACAGGGATAAGGATGTTGTTAGGTTGGGGAGATTTACACAGACTGGGAGTGCTTAGGGAACGGAGCAGATGACAGAGGTAAAGACGTTTGTACAGACTGGAAGAATATACAGACATATGGAGGGTAGTCGTGACAGTAGATGTTTATAGATACAGGAAGGCTGTGCAGGTTATATCAACATGGAGGATGTGGAATCGGACAGATTTTTCAGGAGATAACGAGCAATTTTGGTTGGAGACAGTTTCACAGATAAAGGAGAATTAGTAATCCCTTACAATTTGGTCAAAGTGGGAAGGGTTGTAGGGGAGGATGACGTTTACACAGATAGGGTTGTAAGAGCTGGAGAAGGTTATAGAGATGGGTGGATAGATAGAGAGACTGGAGGAGCTTGTATTGACAGGGTGTGTGCTGGCGACGGTTGGATGTCACACAGATAGGGAATCTTATAGGAGCTGGATTGGGAGAGTCACAGGCATTGGAGCGGGTTCTACAGATCGGAATGCTGCAGGGACCTGAGAGGATTGTAGGGTCTTCACAGATTGATTGTGTCAATCAGTCTGGTGAGCTAGGTAAGGTAGATTCGGAAAGCTTAAATCCAATGTATACCATCTTCATTTTCCAGACCAGAACTTCAATATCCCTCATAAGTCACGAATCCCTAAACCTGCCAGCTTTTCCCTTCACTCTAACAGGGAAATGTTTGTCCTGGATTCTTAATATCACACTTTTAAAAGGCTCCCATTTGCAATCATTCATTTTCCTTCAAACAGACTCACCCAGTTGACGGTAGCATGATATGGAGGAGCTGGTGGTGACTGGGACGGGCAAAGTTAAAAATCACACAACACCAGCTTCCAGTCCAGCAGGTTTATTCGGAGGCACGAGGTTTCAGAGCGCTGCTTCATCAGGTGGTTGTGGAGCACAATCATAAGGCACAGAATTTATAGCGGGAGAAAGTGAGGGCTGTAGATGCTGGAGATCAGAGCTGAAAATCTGTTGCTGGAAAAGTGCAGCAGGTCAGGCAGCATCCAGGGAACAGGAGAATCGACGTTTCGGGCATAAGCCTGATTCCTGAAGAAGGGCTTATGCCCGAAACGTCGATTCTCCTGTTCCTTGGATGCTGCCTGACCTGCTGCTCTTTTCTAGCAAAACATTTTCAGCACAGAATTTATAGCAACAGGTTTGCAGTGTCATGGAATGTAATACCAAACAAATTTAGTTTAAGTTTTCATATTTTAGTATGATCACCTGCACTTTGAAAGCTGGTGCTGTGAGATAAACCTGTTGGACTATAACCGGGTTTTGTGTTATTTTTAGTTCACCCAATCGATGTCTGCTCGATCCTGCCTAATGGCCCCAAACCTGGCCCTACTCCAGTTTCATACCTTAATCTGTGGACCTGTCTGATCCTTTTCCATAACTATGTTAAAACTAAGACAGTTGTGGTCACTGGACCCAAAGTGCTCTCTGACTGACACTTCAGTCACTTGCCCGACCACGTTTTCTGAGGGGACGTTCAGTCTTGCACCCGCCTGAGTAGAGTTAGGCCTTGTTAAAGCTACAATTTGCTTTAGGAAACTTTCTTGGACACATTTGGCAAACTGCACTCCGACCGGGTCTTTTACTCTCTGGGTCGCTCAGTCAATACTGGGAAAATTAAATTCTCCAACCAATACTACTCTATTATTCCGACAAGTATCTCCAATCTCTCTATACATCAGTTCCTCGAGTACCTGCTGGCTATTTGGGGGTCTATAATACCATCCCAACAGAGTGACCACCCCTGTTTTGTTTCTAAATTCTAAGCATGTGGCCTCATTTGATGACTCTTTAAGAATATCCTCTCTAATCACTGTTGTTATGTCCTCCCTTATCAAAAGGACAACTCCCCTCCTCACTTACTTGTCCTTCTGTCACGCCTGTAGTTTCTTAATCCTGGAACACAGAGCTGCCAGTCCGGCCCTTCTCTCAGCCATGTTTCAGTTATGGCTATAATATCCCAGTCCCCAGAGCCAATCCATGCTCTGAGCTCATCTACCTCACCAGTCAAGCCTCATGCATTGAAATAAATGAAATTTAAACCTGAAGTATTTTCCCTCCCTCGTCTGTGCCCCTGGACGTCCTGAGTAGGAAAGTTGCTCTCGATGGTGAATGTATTTTCCGCTGACTTTTCGATGTTCCCTCTCTTAGTCAGAGTCCCAACCTCCTGCCAACCCAGTTTAAACCTTCCAGGGTAACTTGAGCAAATCTCCCTGCAGTAATACTGGTGCCCCTCTGGTTCAAGTCTAACCCATCCACCCCAATTCCCCCCCCCTTATACAGGTCACCTCTACCCCAGAAGAGAT
The DNA here is from genome assembly GCF_037043375.1 of Chiloscyllium plagiosum. Lineage (NCBI taxonomy): Eukaryota > Metazoa > Chordata > Chondrichthyes > Orectolobiformes > Hemiscylliidae > Chiloscyllium > Chiloscyllium plagiosum. The sequence goes on from NW_028270178.1 coordinate 41,581,372, forward strand.
CCCAATGATTCAAGAACTGAAAACCCTGCCCCCGCCAACAGCTCCTCAGGCATACATCCACCCCCCGGCCTATCTTTCTATGTCTATCCACACTGGGGCATGTGGCACTAGGAGTAATCTAGAGATCACTGCCCTTGAGGTCGTGCTTTTTAACTTCTTACCTAATGCCTGATACTCATTTCATAGGATCCGATCCCATTGTGTTCATGAAGAGGGAGTAGTGAAGGCAGCAAGTCAAGCGAATACAGATCAAGCGATATCGTGAGTTTGATGAAGAAAACATAGTGCAATAAAACCAGGTGAAGCCATTCACAAGGATAGGGAGTGCAACGGGGTCCTTAGAAATGGCTGTGAAAAATCCTTGTCAGATACTATGAAGGAAAAGCCACAAGGTACTTTGTCAGAATAGTTAGAATAAAAGGGTAACTGAGGAAAGGGTGAGGCCGAATAGAAAGCAAAGAAACAATCTGTGCATGGAGCCAGAGGAAGTGGGTGAGGTCTTCAATGAATACTTCCCATCTGTATTCATGCAGGAGAAAGGCATTGTAGCCGGGGATTTCAGACGGGAAGGTGAGGTTCTATAACATGTTAAGACCAATAAGGAGGAGTTACTAAATATTTTCAAAGGCATAAAAAGGTGGAGAACTCCCCAGTGTCCAGTGAATGTATCCCAGGCTGCTATGGGAAGTAAGAGAGGAGATTGATGGGCCCTGGTGGATATGTTTAATGCTTTGCTGGCAACAGGTGAAGTGTTGAATGACTGGAGGATCGCTAATGTGGTTCATTTGTTCAAGAAGGGCAGCAGGGATAGGCCAGGTAATTATAGAGCAGATAGTCTGACAGCAGGAGGGAGGGAAATTATTGGATACCACCCTGAGGATGAATCGATACTTGCAATTGCAAGGATCAACTCGAATTAGTCATCACGGATTTGATAAAGGAAGATACTGTCGGAGGAATTCAGTTTAGTTTTTTTAAAATGGTGTCTAAAAATACCGAAGGGGGCCGTGCAGATGATGTGGGTTACATGGAGTCATTAAGGCCTTTGACAAGTTCCCACATGGAAGGCTGGTCCAAAACGAAAGAGCCCATGGGATCCAAGACAAGTTGGTAATTTGGATACAAAATTGGTGGATAATCTTTTTCGTGTTTTAAATTGTTTTATCAGCGGGTGTACCACAGGGATCTGTGCAGGAACGATCGCTGGTTATTCTGTGGAATAATGACTCTGAAGTGAAAGCAGAAGATATCTTTAGTCGGTTTGCAAATGACATGAAAGGTGAAGATGTTGTTCAGAGTGAGGGGGATGGTCTCAGGCTACAGTCTGATGACGATCAGATGATAATCTGAGCAGAGTTTAGTTCTGATCAATGTGAGGTCATATCCTGTGGGAGGTACGATAAGCGAAGGACAGACATAATGAGTGTTCGGACCTTGTGGAGTGCTGAGGAACACAGGGACCTGAGTGGACAACCCAAAGATCCCTGAAGGTGTCAGCACAGGTGGACCGGGTGGGGAAGACACCTGAACTGGGAGCGGGAGGGACCCACATCCTGATGGGGTGAATTGCTGGAGCTGCTAGATAGGATATAATATAATCTGGCAGGGTGCTGTATCTTAAACAGTCGTAAGGTCAGAAAGAAGACTGAGGCTGGTACACAAGTTAAAGAGAGCCATTTCGAGAGATAAGGCAGGCAAGAATATAGCAGGGAATGGGGGAAAACTGATGATTAAACTGCATTTATTTCAATGCAAGGAGCCTGACAGCTAAGGAAGGTGAAATTAGGGCATGGATTGGAACATGAAACTGGGATATTAGTTATTGCAGAAACACAGCTGAGGGAGGAGCAGGACTGGCAGTTCATTGTTTCAAGGTAGAGACACCACAGGAAGCATTGAATATGAGGCAAGAGAGGACGCGTGGTGATGTGTTTTGATTGCATGACTCATTCCAGCAGTACTTAGAGAGGATATTTCTGTGGGATCAACCATTGAAGCTATGTTAGTGGAACTGAGAAATAAGAATGGGTCATCACTTCGATTTGATTGTCCTACTAATCCCTAATAACTAATCCCTATCCCCTGAGGAACAAATATGTCGGGAAATCTCAAATGTCAATCATAATAATAGGGCTGTTATGGTAGGGGTTTTTTAACTTTCCACCTTAAAACAGGACTGCCAGTGTCCAGCGTTTGCAAGGGAGGAATTTGGTAATTGATTTCCAGAAAACTTGCAATCAATATATAAATGGCCTGAAAACAGAATTGGGCAAAACCTGACCTCCCTTTGGGAAACAAGGTCGGGAAAGGGACTGAGGTGTTAGTGGGAAAGCATTTTGCCAAAGTGACCACAGTTCTAGTAGTTTGGAAACAGCTATGGAAGAGTACAAGCCTGGTCCACAAGTTCAAATTATAAAATGGGGCTAGCCCAATCTTGATCGCATTAACCAGGACCTTTCAAAATGTGATTGCAGAGTCTATTTACAGGGAAAGGGAAGTCTGGCAAGTGAGAATATTTTAAAAGTGAGTTAAATTGAGCGATCAGCGCCAGCATGTTCCTGTTTGTGTGCAGGTCAATGCTGACAGCATTCGGAAACACTGGCTGTCTATTGAGGGTCTGGTCAAGGAAAAGGGGGCACATGTCAGGTATAGCCAGCTGGATCAAGGGAATCCCGGAGGATCACAGGGACTGTAGGATGGACATCAGGAATGTAGAAAGGGGACATGAAATCACCTCGGCAAAGAAGGATGAGTAAAATCCAAAACTGATTTTAGATAATATAGAAACAATAAGAGTAAACGATTAACTCGGGACAAAGTAGGGGCCCTTAAAGATCAATGAAGCCGTCGATGTGCATGACTTTTGGATATGGCTAAGATCCTAAACAACTTGTTCATTCTAGGACTAACTGTGCACCAAGACTGGGGAACTCAGATTACTACGTTTCAACACAATTGGAGTACTCTGTGCAATTCTAGTCTCCCTGCTGTCAGAAGGATGTTGTGAACTTGAAAGGGTTTAGAAAAGATTAATAAGATGTTTCCAGGGTTGTTACTGAAGAGGTTGGGGCTATTTTCCCTGGAGCATCGGAGACTGAGGGGTGAACCTACAGACATTTATATAAACATGTTTATATACATTTACACCTTCACCTAACACTATGGGCAATTTAGCATGGCCAATTCACCTAACCTGCACATTTTAGACTTGGGAGGAAACTGGAACACCCGGAGGAAACCCACACAGATACGGAGAGAATGTGCAAACTCCACACAGACAGTTGGCTGAGGCAAGAATTGAAGCCAGGTCTACTGGTACTCTGAGGCAGCAGTGCTAACCACTGTGCCATCGTGCCAGCCCAAGCAGGGGAGTGGAGAAAATCCTGGTAGTTATAGACTTGTGAGCCTTACTTTGATTCTGGGTAAACTGTTGGAAAGGCTTGTAGGGGATAGGATTTATAATCATCTGGAGATGAGTGAGTTGATTAGGGATAGTCAAAATGGTTTTGTGAGGGGCAGGTCGTGCTCTCACAAACCTTATTGAGTTCTTTAAGAAGGTGAACAAAGAGATAGATGAGAATAAAGCAGTTGATGTGGTGAACATGTATTTCAGTAAGGCGTTTGTTAAGGTTTCCCATGGTAGGCTATTGCCAATAATACGGAGGCATGGGATTGTGGGTGATTTGGCAGTTTGGATCAGAAATTGGTGCACTGAAAGAAGGCAGAGGGTAGTGGTTGATGGGAAATATCGATCCTGGAGTTCTGTTACTGGTGGGTACTTCCAGGATGTGTTTTGGATACACTGTTGCTGTCAATTATATAAATGGCCTGAATGAGGGCATTGAAGGATGGGTTAGTAAATTTGCGGAAGATATCAAGGTCGGTAGAGTTGTGGATAGTGACGAAGGGTGTTGTAGGTTACAGAAAGGCTTAGATAAGCTGCACAGCTGGACTGAAAGTTTGCAAATGGAAAGGTGTGAGGCGATTCACTCTGGAGGGAGTAACAGGAACACAGGGTTCTGAGATAATGGTAAGATTGTTGGTAGTGTAGATGAACAGAGAGATCTCTATGTCCATGTACAGAGATCATTAAAAGTTTCCACTCAGGTTTATGGGTTTTTTAAGAAGGCATTCAGTGTGTGAGCTTGTCTTGGTAGAGGGATTGAGTTTCTGAACCATTAGATCATGCTGCAGCTGTACAAACTTCTGAGTGTGGCCACATTTGTTCACACTGCATTACCGGATGGATGTGTAAGTTTAGAAATGATTCAGAGGAGATTTACTAGGAAGTTACCTGGTATGGAGGGAAGGTCTTATGAGGAAAGGCTGAGGGACTTTAAGGTGTTTTTGTTCAAAAGAATGTGTTTGAGGTCAATTAATTGAGACATATAAGATAATCAGCAGGTGAGAGGAGTTGGACAGTGAGAGCCTTTTCTCT